>NC_072053.1:47488803-47663803 GCF_027791375.1 Indicator indicator | reverse complement strand
CTGTACCTTCCTACCCTTGCCCATGTTTCCCCCAGTGCCAGTGTCACCACTTTGCTTGGTAGCACCACTGAAGTATGGTGCCTTCTGGGCAGGTTTTTGAACCATCTCCTGCCTCAGCCTCCTCCTAGTGCAGCCACCTGCTTCTGCCAGACATAATCAGGATAATCATTCACTCAGCCATGCAAAGATGTGGGATAATGAGGGTGGCAGGCACAGACATACCAATTAATGCTGTTCAGGCTCATCTGACTCATTTGAATGCAGCAGGCTAAGGAAATATCGACATAAGTATTACGTTACATAGAAAAAGGCATTTTTATTGTCATGCTACAGTGTCATGACTTTAGTTTGTTTCTCTATCTACTTCCAGATTGCCTGGTTTTATCATCCCCTTCAATGGGGCAGAATGTACAACTTGTGTGCCTCAAAACAAAATGGCATTCTAAAATCTCATCCTGAAAGGAGTCACTTTTAGCAAAAAAGTTTGAGAGAAAATAATTTATTGCTCTAAATTTTGCAGTATGTTTAGAAACCACTGGGATATGCACCCTGTGATGTGGAAAAATCAATTCAGGGCATTTCATTGTGGTACAAAAGACTCACAGCTAATGTGGAGAAGTGGCAGGAAAGAAATTACAGTAGTTTATTTCCTTGTGAATAGGTTGTGGCTCTGCAACAAATTCTGATTACAAGCTAAATTGATGTTTGCAGATTTAATGAGGCACTAATATTTCTACTAAACACGGTTATTTCATCATTCTTCAGTGTCATTATTTTTTTTTGGATTAATATATCTTGTTGGCAAATGGCTGGCAAATAGCTAATAAATGGGTTATTAATTTAGTGTCATAACGAAAAGTTTGTGGACCAATACTTTCCATTTCTCCTTCATTACAAAATTTCCAATGAGTTTCAGCTGTGATAAAGGGATACTAGTATCCTTCTGTTTCATGTACCAATTAGGCTTCACCACTTTGAACATGTAGTGTCTCTGAGAAGAAGATACATATTCAAACAAAGATAAAAATGTCACGTTTGCTAGCAATACAAATTTTTTTGAGTGTTCAATGCACTCTTTAGGAATGTAGTAATGAGCCTAGTCCTCTGAACCTGTCTGTACTGGGGCTATTTTAACCTTCTGGGGTTTCTTGTTTAGTTTAGTTTGGTTTGGGTTTTTTTTTTTTTTTTTGCTTTTCCTGATTGCTGAGTTGTGAAAAGAACCTCGTGAAAATGAGAACTGCCCATGCTCTCTATGCAGTCTTTTATGTTTGTGTTAAAGAAGCAGTAGGATGCACTCTGTCTCTGCCTAGTATTTACTTTTCAAGGGTAAACAAAAATATAGGATGCAGCTCTCTGCTACAGAGTGGGAAGTCTGTCTTCAAATGTTTTGCACCCTCTTTCTGCCTCATGAGTCTGTCTGCCCTTTTCTATGTTGTGATAATTTGACTCCCTTTTCAGTGATAACACAATTTTCTGTGAAGCTGTGGATGGGATCATTGCACTAAACTATCTTAAGAAAATGATTATTTGTTTTGATTGATGACCCAGTTTACAGGGCAGCCCCATTAACAGTTTTAGTGGTACACTGATGCAAATGGTGGAACTCATGGAGACTGTTAACTCCTGCAGCCACATAAGGAAAACACAAACCAGACTGCATCTGGTTTGCCTACATTAAAAAGTTGCATTGTGGTAAAAGTATTTAACGCTGCCTGAATGTGCAATTCACATGTATAATAGCAAATGTTCACATGATGACCACATTCAATCTGCATGTATGGCCTTGTCTTTTATTTATCTATCTTTATGATTACTGCTTTTGCCTTTTTGATATATATGTAATGTCATTTTTGTTGGTAAAATTAATAAGTCAGCCCTCAATGTATGTCACTTTCCTTTTCATATATCACAAAATCACAGAACCTCAGAATACATTTGGTTATAAGGGACCATTGAATGGCATGCTGTCCAACAGCCCCAGCAGTGAAAAGGGACACCCCCAGGTAGATTAGATTTCTTAGGGCTCAATCAAGTTTGACCTTGAATGTCTCCATGGATGGGACCTCAACCACATGTTTGGGCAACCTGTTCCAGTACTTCACAACTCTCATTGTAAAGAACTTCTTTGATTCCAATATAGATCTACCCTGCCCCCATTTAAAACCACTTTCTCTCATGCTATCACTACAAGCCCTTCTAAACAGTCCTTTCCCAGCCTTCCTATAGGTGCCTTTCAGATGTTGAAATGCAGCTAATAAGGTCTTCTTGGAGCCTTCTGTTCTCCAGTCTTAACAATCCCAACTCCCTCAGCCTGTCCTTGTAGGAAAGGTGCTCCAGCCCCTCTTTATGACCCTCCTCAAGACCCTTTCCATCAGGTCCATGTGGTTCTTGTATTGGAGGCCCCAGATCTGGACACAGTACTCCAGGTAAATTCTCCCCAGAGCAGATGGCATAATCACCTCTCTCAGTCTGCTGGCTACACTATTTTTGATACAGCCCAGGATGTGATTGGCCTCTGGGCTACAAGTGTGTGTTGTTGGCTCATGTCCAGCTTTTTGGCCACCAGTACCTCCAGGTCTTTTTCTTCAGGGCCTGTCTCAATTTCATCATTTCCCAGCCTGTATTGATAATAGGGGTTGTCCCAAACCTAGGCGCAGAACTTTGCACTGCCTTATTTTACCTCAGGAGGTTCTCCTCAGCCCTCCTCTGCAGCCTGCCCAGGTCCTACGGATGCATCCTGTCAACTGCACCACTCAGCTTGGTATCATCTACAGACTTGCTAAGGGTGCACTCAATCTTGCTTTTGTATAATTGATGAAGATGTTGATCCGCTCTGATCCCAGTATGGAGCCTTGTGGAACATCACGTGTCACCCCTCTCCATCTGGACATGGAGCTGTTGATCATTACCTTTTATATGGTATCATCCAACCAATTCTTTATCCACTGAGCAGTCCACTGATCAAATCCATGTCTCCAGTTTAGAGAGCAGGACGTTGTGGGGGATTATGCCAAAGGCATTACAGAAGTCCAAGTAGATGACATCTGTTGGTCTTCCTTTGTCCACTGATGTAGTTACAGCATTGTAGAAAGCCACTAGATTGGTGAGGCAGGACTTGCCCTTGATGAAGCCATGCTGGCTGTCTCAAATTACCTCCCTGTCCTCCATGTGCTTTAGCATGCCTTCTAGGAGGATCTGTTCCACAATCTTCCTGGGCACAGAGGTGAGTCTGACACGTCAGAAATGTCTGGGGTCCTCTTTTTTACCCTTTTGAAAAACGTGCACAATATTTCCCTGCTTCCAGTCTCCACCAGACTGCCAGGACTTTTCAAATGTTATAGAGAGTGGCTTTGCAACTACATCAGCCAATTCCTTCAGAAATCTTGGATGCATCTCATCAAGTCACATAGATTTATGTACATTTGGGTTCCTCAGGTGGTCCTGAACCCAATCTTCCTTTACAGTAGGAGGAACTTTACTCCTTTAGGCCCCATGTAGCAGTCTATCAGCTTGGTAGGGGTACAGAGCAAGATTGCTAGTGAAGACTGAGGCAAAAATTTTGAGTACCTCAGCCTTCTGCTCATCTGTTGACACCACCTCTCCATTCTCACTCATCAGGGAAAGAACACTTTAATCTTCCGTTGCTGGTTGATGTACCTGCAGAAGAAGCCCTTTTTGTTATTCTTTGCATCCCTTGCCAGGTTCAACTTCAGCTGTGTCTTGGCCTTCCTGACCTCACCTCTACACAGCCCTGAAGTATTCCTGTCCAGTCAACTATTTTCCAATGAGGTTAATAAATGAAAGTGAGCTATTAATAACTTAAATTTCTGATGAAAACTGATATGATTCTATCAAAGGTATAGTCCTGTTTATACTGCAGCTTGAACACGTCTTGTTAAAATTGGTTAACTGCTCCTTTTTGCAAGTACTTTCAGAATCATTCACTTGAATACTATGCTCATGATCCTCCTAAGATGTTCTTTCTGTTATTAAAGTAGTACAGATCTCTACCAACTTAGTTTTTAAAACATGATGAATCTTTTTCTGAGTTCCTAAAACCATGGCTTTTTAGACATGGTCTAACTTTTCAGAGATGATGTGAGTGTGTCCTTGTATTTCTTTATTGCATTAGAAGTACTTTCTAGGGTTATAAATGCAGAGGATATAAAATGTTACATAATGACTAACATGAGAATGCAGTAAAGGAAATAATAGTTCAGAAAATATGTTTTATAGATAAAGGCATAGGTCCTCTTATAATTGTGTATGTATACTTAATCACTTTGTGAATATTTGAAATGCAGCGTGTCAATGTGCTAGCAGAAAAAGGACTAAACAAGTGGATATATTTTGTCTGTAAACTAAATTTCAAGTCAGATTAAACAACGTGTATCATCTTTTCCAGCATTTCCAAAACCCCCTCAATGCTAAAATGTAAAAATGAAGAAGGTAAAGTAGCCAGCATCACTGGCTAAACTTCTGCATAAACTTCTTTCAGACATCTGAGTAACAGCTCCAAAGAAACATAAATGGCTTGAATAGTCATATAAGAGGATCCAGAAACTACTGAGGAGCTTCTGAGAGCATGTGATAATTCTGCAAATCTTGATTTCTTTTTTTCAACCTAGTTCACTGAATGAATTCCAGATGATGAATACTAGGGAAACTATGAAGGAATTATCTGCAGATTGAGATTTACATTTTATGGTGTTTTGGTTGTAAAATATTCTATTTGTAACAAATTGTTTTAAATATTTTACTTCCAAGTCTGATTTTTCTTGGTAATTAAATTTCAGTTTTGTTTCACAATTAAGCTTGTCTGTTGTAGATACAAGGTGAATCAGAGTAACACTGTTAAACTTAGGATTTAATATCTACATAAACATAAAAGCAAGGAGTCTCAACAGAACTGCAAGAAGAAGCAAATATAGAATGGCATATCTTTTAACTCTTTTTGCTAAGATGTTTTAAATCAATGTCAGGCTGTTAAACCTATGCAATTTAAATATGCCTAAGATAAAAGCTGTCTTTTGTATGGAAAAAGTAGTCAATATAATGTCTTCCACATGCTTAAGTGTAGACCTGTAGGCAGCATCAGAGTGTGCTCATGTGAAAAATGTGCAACATCCTTGCACTTAAGCATTTAAACACTGTTAGTCATAGGTAAGCACATTGCAAGAGAGTTTTTATTTTTTTTTCAGAAATAATAATAATGATTATTAACAACTTCTTCCATTCTTCTGACCCTAGCATGCCAACTCTAAATAGTAAACTAAACATTCATGAAAGATTAATTACTTAGGAAATTAGTATCTTCTTATATTTCAGTCAGTGAAACTTCACCAGCGCCACCCGTTCAGTGACAGACAGCACGATGTTGAAGTGGTGCACTTCATCTTGAACCACCCAACCTTCAGACAAGCTGGAGAAGCCCTGTGAAGTAGTCACAATGCCTAAACATGAAAGCACCACTGAAGGAAATGGTAATTACAATAATTATGAACCATAAGAACATATTAATTCTGCATGCAGCTCAACAGTGTGCAAATTGTTTTGTTTTTCTTGTTCTTTCTAATACAAAATCTACTTTGTTACAATTCATTATCTTTTGTTTGTAAATGCATTTTACTTGGTTTTTGAAAGCAGTTTTCCTGTGTAAATTGGCTACTTGCAGGATGGCAGTTTGGCTTTCCACTGGTTAGTAAATCAAGAGTGCAACCACAGCCCTGTTACTTGTCCTATGCTTATATGTAGTTTATGGGGAAGATTAAATAAACAATAGTATTTTGTGTCTTCTGAGGCAATGCCCTCTTATAGTATTCAGTATTTGATATGAAATATCAAATATTCTTCAATGTAAGATTAGCACTATTTCTGTACTGATACTGCACTGTTCTGGACCTAAGAAATATTTTGGTAGAATGATAATATCTAATGGCATATTCTGGCAAAGCAGAGAGTGACACTTTGATTTAGGAAGTACTTTCAGTTTCCATGGGCAATACTACTCCTTGCAAAATATGGATCTTTCTTATGAGCAACAGCCATAACATTTCTTACCTTCAGCAAAATTGCCAGAGATCTTATTCTAGACTAGTTTCTGAATGAATTTTTTTCATCTTGTTAAGTACCAGAGCTGGTACTTCTGAACAGTGCTTTCCCTATTTTCAATGCACACTTGTAAGGCACAGTAGTAATGAAATGGGTTATAATTCCATGGGAAATATCACTGGGGAGTGCTTATCATTTTGGCAGAAGATAACAAGTACTTACTTTTAAGTCTGTTCTATTTCCTTCTCTTTTGTTGTCTGAGTACCTTAATTGTTTATTTTTTTCCTACCTTCTTTTTTTTTTTCCAAATGTCTTTACTGAATAATTTAATTTTTAAGCAGTACCTGATAATGCAGATTATTTTAACACAAGAGAAGCAGATAACTTAATGCAGCATAGGCAAAATACTTATCAGCTTCAACAGAATTTTTATATGAATAAGAAGCAAAATAAGCATGATCATAGAACACATATTTTTATAAGCATTTCTAGTGAACAAATTATTAGAATATTAAGGTTCTAAGTTTACTGTAAGCATCTACCTTATACTTGCAAATATCTGATGGAGCTGATTTATGATTCAGAGACTTTATTATTAATTCAAAATACATAAGTTAGCATTTCCATGGTGAACAAAAGCCACACATTTTCTAACTGGAGAAGATGTAGATCTTAAGGTTGCAGAATCATAATCACTCTTTGACACATTTTGCATGAAAATATATCCTGTACATAATTTACAATAAAATCTAACTAATGAGAGTTATGAATATATTTGGAGATGAGATCATGTGAATAAATTCAAGACTTGGTCTTGATTTAAGAAGACTTAAAGACCTGGAGGTCTACTATAAGTAAGAAATATTCTTACAAAGAATGGACCACCCCAACAAAGTACTGTGGATGGATGACAACAAGCTAAGTAAATCACATTTCAGAATGTATTGAACACAATACTCTGATCCTAATTCTTACACCAAAGAGTGCAATGAAAATGAAAAAATTGCCCACCATCAAGCCAGTTGTGTGATGAGAAGACAAGGAAAAGTTGGCTTTGCCTTGTTGTTTTATTACAGTCTCTCAGATTTGTCGGATCTTATATTGTTAAATCTTTGTCTGGAGATACTGTAAGACAGTGGCCTGGGTACTTTTAACCATGCTTTCCTGACAGGGTTGAAATGCTAAATGGTTTCCCACTGAATTAGTTTCCTTCTCTACCTTCTGTAGATTTTATAATAACAAAAGCAGACATAGCCTAAATTCTTGTACTGAAATCATGCAGTAAACTTATTTAGCATTGAAGGAGAACTTTGCCTGACCTATGAACTGAGAGACAGCACTCAAACTTTGTGGTGTGTAACTACAGTCCAGAAGCAAACTAGAAAGAGGAGAGTGCAATGAAACAATGCTCCCAATGCCAGCCACAGTTCCCATTTGATCGATATGATCAGTCTCTGTCATAGAACATTTGTAATTTCTCCTTACTGGTGGGAAACAGGTGAGCAACTTAGAGAAGGGAATGGAATGGATTGATTTTGTTCACTGTGTCACCTATGTGTAATTTTCAAATGTTGACTGGACTACAGTTAGCTAGACAAATTCTCTCTAGCGGCAATCTGCAAAGAGAGTAAAGATTATTGCCCCTCAGACACCACGTGGAAACTGTGTAGATGTAGAATTCTACAGGCCACAGCATATATATTAAGGCCAGTAAATTTTCTGAGTCTTTAGTGGCTTTATGACATTGCAGTATAAATATTCTGCCTACTTTTGGTGAGAACAGACTTGTCAGTTCAGGTACAGAAAAATAGTCACTGTATTTACTAGTGGAAGTGTAACTGAACAGGAATTATTATTTTATTTGATAAATTCATAGCTGTTGCTGGACAGGACATTTTTGGGAGGCTGTGATTTTTATTTTAGTCCATTGGAAGAAAACATTGCAGCACTAACTGGGAAAAAATATGGAAGAAAAATCAAGCATGGTCTCGAATATTAAGTGTCTGGTTGTTCTATAGATGTAATTTTTTTCTTTGTAATTTCTGCTTTTCAGTTCCACTTCTATTTTGCTCAAAAGTGGGTTGATCTGTTATTACCAGTGTTTGGAGAAACCTCAAGGGGATGGGGACTGTAGATTTAAGGTCTCAAATCTTTTATGTTGAAGTCTGTATCTGTTCACTCTTGCCATAGACTTTCTGTGAGCTCTTGGTATTTTATTTCTGGTGTGTTTCACAGCTGCTACTTCTGGTGATATTTATCCTTACAGAAGTGCTGTGAGACACTCATTTTTACATGATCAGAAAGAATAGTATGGGGACATACCATCTGACTAGTACTTCACATCTCTTGGTTGTCTAATACAGTCTTGCATTGCTGACATTTCTATACATCAGTTACCCAGTTTATTTACCATTCAGGCTGCTGTCTTTCTGTCACTGAAAAGATGGAACATGATCCAATCCAGAGGAAAACACAGTAATTGCTTGCAAGGGTCTATCTCCATGTGATCCATTGTTTAGCAGCCATCAATTTTATATAGTAGTAATGTGAGTAGTAATAGTACAACAGTGGGATGTATTTTATGAGGTGGTTCCAAGAATCATTATTTATCTCACAATGAAAAAATCAAAGAAACTATGTCAGTATGCGATAATGAAAAACAAACAAACAAACTAACAACCAAAACCTCCAAACCCCCAAAATTGAAATCTGAGTAGTACCCTTTAATAGCCAACATTCAAACAATTCAGGAAAATAAGATAATGATACGGCCGTGTGCACAGTCTGCTTAATAACCACCTCATGGTTCTATGCATTTTTTATGTCCTTAATTTCCTCACCAGCTAACATGTCAACATTTTAACCTCTCTCCTGAGCTCTCTGATGTTCCATCTTTACTGCAGTCTCTGCCTTGCAGATTAGTCTGAGCCCGCATTTAGGATGCTCCTTTAGACTTGTTGGCTCATTTATTGCTGTAGTCTAAAACATAAATAAAACTTCAGGTAAAATGATAGCTTACTCAGATTACACTTTCCCTGTCATTAGTCTAGAAAGATGAGAAAGTGTTGCTTAAACTACTGTGGAAAAAACCCAACACATCAGAAAGTCATTGTATATCCTAGAGCATAAGGGGTTATGAACTATAGGTCCAAATATATGCAACAATGTATGTATCATTTAGGCATCCTGGAAGATGCAAGAGATGAGCAATAGTTTGCCCTGGATCACATCAACTCAAGTTAGCTGACTTAAAGCCTAATAACCATGAAGATATGTGGTCCTATCAAGCATTTTCTGGGACAACGAGTCATTCTAGACAGTGTTTTAGTGAGACTTAATTGATTTTAATGGAGGATTCACTTAACTTTTTGTAAGTGGGATCACAGGAAGATCTGTTTAAAAAGAGCAGAAGACAAGTAT
This sequence comes from Indicator indicator, assembly GCF_027791375.1. Lineage (NCBI taxonomy): Eukaryota > Metazoa > Chordata > Aves > Piciformes > Indicatoridae > Indicator > Indicator indicator. The sequence goes on along the minus strand of NC_072053.1, from coordinate 47,654,332 downwards.
ATCAACCTAAAAGGGATCTCACATAGTCAGGATTTTCCTGTATCAAAGTCTATACAGTTTGATTTTAATAAACTAGAGCAATGAAAATACACTTCAGTTTTCCTATAGGGTGATAATACACTGCCTGGGGAATGTACTTTGCTGTTTCTCTATGTTATGGTTTATAGGACAACATTTAAATTTAGTGCAAAACTGTGTTGAGATTTAGTGTCACCATGAAATGTAATTTTTATATTGTTGACATGCTTCTCCAATAATTCAGTGAGACAGGGTTTGCATAAGCACCTGAAATGCTGAGTGACAAGCTACCTAGCTCTTGCATTCCTCTTTGAAAAGTATTGCAAAGTTAATAACCTGAAATTACTTTCAAATAATAATATGAATGCTAAGCACAGTAATAATTGTTTATCTTTATTACCACTCAAATACCCAAGCAACTAACATTAGTCTTTTACATGCAAAACCTCAAAACACAAAAAGACAACTATTAATACAGCTTGCCTGAGTTACAGGTCTCCTAAAATAGCTGTAACATGGGTGCAGTGTAGGGTGGCTCTACAGCATACATGAATGCAAGCATATGTATGCATTTTTCAGGACAGATGTCAGGGGAGGAATAACTCCTTCATCCACCCTTCTCAGTGATTTCATTCCTTGTAAATATCAATAACTGCTATCACAGCTGATACAAGAGAATAAGTTTTTAGTTCTACCCTGAGCTTTGGCTTTTGTGATAGTGCCACAGATCATGACGTAAAGTAGTGTGAGAAAACTGAAGGGTCAGAGAGTTCTCTTTGGCTTCCAGCTATTTAAAAAAATAATTTCTGGTACAACACTTTCTGCATCATACCTCAAGATCTGGGAAAAATTTGTTATTTTATGGACATACCAGAATAAGGACACACCTGTAACATTCCTCCTATCCACATTTCATCTCTGTATGAAGGTGGGGCTTTGGAGGCAGGAATGTTCTGAAGTTCAGTTTGGAACTGTAATTCCAAACTTTTTGAGAAATAACTTCTGAAGCTGCACTTGTGCTTGTTGAATGTGTCTGTAGTACCCACTACTCTTCTATCTACATGATTCCATGTAATCACTGGTCTTGTCTTCTAGGCTTGCTTTGTGGTAACATATACTTCTGTCTGAATTTATGCTTTTTCTTCATTTGTTTTAAAACTCCTTCTTTACCATTCATATTTCTGATCATTTAGATGAAAAAAAAGGACATAAACACAAAGGAGTCACTGTTTGGATACATTCCTCTCTAGTGCTCCTGGTATTTACTATAAACTGCCCTAAACCTATTAATTAGTTTAACACTTCAGTTTGCCTGAAATGGTGGATTTAGACTAGGGCATTTGTTACCCTTGCGCTACTGGAATTAATTAAACCCCACTGCTACCTCCTGCCCTGCTTAATCTGCGTTGCATAATCCTTTTTCACTTTCATGGTTATGTCAATATGATGTCAGCTCCAGCAGGATGCATCTTCACTGCGAATGTATTTCAGTGTATGTGATAAACCTCCAGCCATTTGCCATTCAGTCAGTCCAATCTTGTTCCATTAAGGTGCTTCCCTGGGACTTTATGCTTGACTGGAGGAGATTAACCAAAGCAGTAGATGCAATAAAAGACCATGCCCTATTGTTGCATGTAAAGAATCTCTTTACAAGTGTCTGTCTTCATCTTTGCAAACTTTAAAAGCAATCTAATGATCTTTGTCAAATGGAGATCCTGTTACTGTCAGCAACAGAAGGCATATGCCCAGACAGAACAAAGGAGCACTTATTTTCACATTCCACTGACAATATTAAATTATATTTTTGCATAGTCTTAATAAATGACTGTGTACATGCTGTGGAAATGACAGAAAATATAATTACAATTAAGTATTTTATGATGCAATGGGCAAAGGGTTATGGGTTATTATCCAGTATTTGACAGGTGTTTTAAAACTTGCCCACTACTGCAGATGGTGAAACAAGACTTAGATTCCTACATATCTTACTACTTTTCTTTGATACTAGGTAAACCTAAGAAGATGTGCCTAGAAGAAGTTGGCTACAGTGGTCCCCAAATAAGTGAATTTGTGTACAAATTTTGGATGAATCGTGTAGTGGCTTAATAAAGCTTCTGAAAGGAATTAGAGAGCTAGGGTGTGGGTATATTCATGTGGGGTTTAAATTAACAAGGTTAGAATTATAAAAATATAGTTATTTTTATTTGCCAAAAACCACACCCCAAAATTATCTGCAAAAGGGATAAAAAATTATTTACAGGTTCTATTCGGTCATGAATTCTTCCAGGATGCTTACGGCAATGTTAGTACAATTTAGAAAATTCAGAGAATGGAAAAGGCTAAGCCACAAATAGCTTCACCCCACTTATAAACCAAAGGCCAGCCAAGAAACTGCTAGGGAAGTATGGGATGCCGATTTTCACTCAGAGTAGGAATCTGAAGACGGTTCCTGGCTCTTTCTGTTTTGCTGACAGGCTCCAGAAACTGGTTTTGTAATCCAATTCCGTGGGTGACACGGCTCAAATCCAAGAGGAGGGAACCTACCAGGAATCCAAAGTGTCTGTAGACACGGCTGCCACAAGGGAAACTCGTGCAGTGCAAGAAAAAGCTGCAGGATCGGTCCCGAGCAGGCAGGATCACGGCAGGATCGGTCGCAGGCAGGATCGGTCCCAGGCAGGCAGCATCATGGCACGCCGGCAGGTCCGGGGAGAAGCCAGTCAAGTGCCGGTTCTTCCAAAGTAGCCACAAATCCAGGGCAAAGCGAGTAGAGTCCAAAAATGAGCACCCAAAAGGGGAGAGTTGAAAATGAGCGGGCTCCCAGAAGCGGGCGAGAGTGATGGAAAATAAGGGCACCGACTGCTCTCTGCTTACACTATTTAAAATACTCCTAGACAATTGTCCAGGCCAAAATGTGAAGTACCCCCCTTATCACATTTCCAAATACCAGCAGACTTCTCCCCCATCAGTAAATACCTCTGCCTGGCAGGCGCAATGGGTGAAATTGCCTGCCCCCAGAAGGAGGGGAAGGCCATTTAGCACCTTTGTCTTCCTCATTCAAACCTCTGCTGATTAGATAGTGGGGGATGGGGGGGGGGGGGGGGGGGGGGGGTGAGGAGGGGCGGGGGTGTTGGGGAGGGGGTGGGAGGGGGCGAAGAACACCCTGCAACAGTGGGTGGAGAAAGAACATAAAGAAAAAAATTCAGAAATATTACAGATGAATGAAGAAACTGCAGTCTCTTCTGAAAAATGCAACTACAGGTAACATGACATGTCACGCATCCTGTCTGTACAGAGGGGAAGTTAGACAGCTTTTATCTGGGACATACATGGTATTTAACATCAGAATGAGAACTGCCTGTTTCTATTCGTGGTAATATTTCTTACTCTTGTCATTAATATTCTACTACCGTGTGTTTTTATAAGTCCCTCTGATGCGTCTCAAAACCTGCCCCACATGTACAAGCTCAGATACCTCCAGAGAGCTTATTACCTCCTGGCTTCTCAGGTATTAGCTGGATTGCTTCTAAAGAAACATTGCTGGTGAATATCACTAGCAATTTGAGGACTGACCAGTATTAACTGCCAGTATTTGTGAAGAACGTGTTAATTAATTATTATGATGAATATAATGCATATGAAAGAGGAGTGTTCGTTCTTCTATACATAGGCAGGATCCCAGTTTCAAAGTGTACCGGACAAATGAATTGGATACTTTCTTGCTTATTGAAGCATCTCTTACTGAATTTAATAAGACTGAAAAACTTAACTGAGAGATTCCACTCCAAATCAAAGATGCTTCTGAGCAGAAATGCTACTCACTTTTGTATGCAAGCTCTATCTCTAGAGTCTTCAATATTTTTTGTCCCCTGAGTAGCAGAAGAGGACTGTGGTACAGCATACAATCAAGCTGAGTCAAATTCTGTCACTATACATTGAGATTTGCTTTCTGGACTGAAAGTAGGACTCCTCTTTCTCCTAGTCCTGTGTGCTTCAGTTATGCAGCAGCTCTGAAGCTTCCATCTCCAATCAGTCAAGTTAGAAAATTATTCTTTTAATATTATTTATTCTAGCCAGTGTTTATTTTTATATGTTTAAGAAAGCTGAGAATTGTCTGAGAAATGTTTTCCTTTTCCTTGTTCTTGTCCCAAGATTGTAGGATATTGATACTGTCTGTCTTTCTGAGGGTCCTTCTGCCCTACATCTTTATTCCATGAGATGGAGTTCTCCATGGCATCACTTTGGGGTTTACTTATTCAGGTGCTGAAGGAAAGTATAACTATTTTTTTCCTGTCTTCATGTTATTTCTTTAAAGAAATGGTATAAGGCAATATAATACAGGAGTTGCTAAAAATGTCTTAAAAACTCTGCATTCCTAGTGTCTGATCTACACTTCACATGCACTGGTCTTTATTTTCACTCCACAGGTGGCAGTGATGTTGACAATGGAGGCAGTGAGGCTGAGAATGAAGAAAATGTCAAAGGAACTGGTCAGTAGTGTGGACTACTCTGAGGCCACTCTCAGGAGTTTTCTCTTTAGCTATATGAGTAAAGGAGGAGAAAAGGTCTCCCTCTAACATGTTGCCATATTTTGAGTTTGTTTCTCTTTTCTTTTTTTGTTTTGTCTCTCCATCACCACTAAAGGAAGGAAGAGAGCAACACCAAGAACCAGAAGGGGACGTGCCAGAGGGAGAGCCAGGCGTAGTGGTGAGGAGGATGAGGATGATGAAGATGAGACAGGAAAAGCTGGGAATCGCAGACATAGAAACCGCAGAGGACGGGGACGAGTAGCTGGAAATGAGGGTGATGAGTCTGATGGAGAACCTGCAAAAGCCAGGAAGAACCAGGAAAATCAGAAATCCAAAGAAGGTGATGAAGAAGTGGAAGATGAGAAAGGAGGTAAAGGTGGCAAAGGCAAAAGTGAGAAAAAACAGGACAAAAAGGCTGACAAGAAAGGGAAAAAAGAGAAAGCCAACAAGAAGAAAAAAGAGAAAAAGAAATCAGGATCTGGGTAATTATTTTTATTTTTTTAAAACCATAATTACCTTACATAAAACCTATTTTATTTTACAGCTCTGAAATACCAAGAGTCACTATGACTTCCTTGCTCATTACAACACAAGCAGAGCCGAACAAATATATATACACTTCTTCCCCTGCAGTGAGGAAATGCTGGCTGAGTGAAATGGAAACTTTCCGCAAGGCAGTGGAATAAAGTCAGGAGTTATCAGAGGTCTGGGGTGGGACCTTGGGAAACAGCCAGCCCCTCTGGGCTTGCTGATATCCTGAAGTTTTAGGTCAAATCTGCTCAGGAAGAATAGGAACTCAAGCCAATGTTACCCTTATTATAGTTAAATGTCCTAAAACAAGATGTCCTAGAACAAGCTGTTCTCTGAAGAAATGCACAGAAAGTGACAGCGGAGGGGAGCAAATGACAGAGAGGTGATAACAGGTGAGATCTCTCCTGCTTTTTCCTTTCCCCAAAATTTAATTCTCCCAAACCCCGAGTGATAACCCTTCCAAAAAATGTCTAGTTTTAGTTCCAGTGCAGAAATAGAATCTTGACACTGGTTACAAGAACATCTTACTGTTTAGAGCCAGCTTTTTATATAAGATCAGTGCCAAAAATTTAAGAACATAGAACCAAGGACTGAGAGGGGATTTCCTAGTCTGTCTTCCACTCACTCCCTCTGAAATATTACTATTCATTTTTCCAAAGCGTTTAATGCAACCTCAGGTCTTTGGGACATCCCAAAAGCATGAAGCCCTTTGAAAAATTATTTTGTATTCTTCTGCTATCATGGTATTCTCTTGTTCCTTGCCCTTTCTTGTGCCTCTGGGAGGAAGATATTCCCTTTCCCTCTTTCAGCACCTGCTGCCACTGTGTTCCCAAAGGCATCACTGGAGTGCGCAGCAGTATTCAAAGGAAAGGGGAAAAAACAAACAAAACACAGCAAGACATGCTGTTGCATTATTTTGTCCATAATCCCATTTCAATATACTTCAGTATCTTTTGCTACAAGGATGCCTAAAATCTGTCTTCATGCTGGTTTTTCACTGTGGTGCCAATTATACCCCTCTGTGCAATTTCCTGTACTCCTATAACAACAGTCCTGAATGTGTCAATCCATGGGTTTTTATGCTTGTTTACTGTCTTCCAATGTAAGGATTTACTTAGTGTAAATTAAAAAAAGACCAATGAAAAGAGAAAATTGAATGACAGTACAGTGCTTTGATTGTCTTCCAAAATTCTTACCATCAGAATGGCGTGTGCTTGAGTTAAGTAATTAGAAATTGCTATGTGAATCAAGACTTTGTTCTTGAAGTAAACATAATATTTTGAGAAAGACTAATGATGCCCTTAATAATATTATTTACCTTAATAATATTATGTTTTTAGACTTTTAGGGGACCAGCTGACAAGATTTCAGAGCAATTACCATAAGTCTTGGCCCGCCAGTATTTGAAGGGGGCCTATAAGAAAGCTGGGGAAGAACTTTTTAGGATGTCAGGTAGTGATAGGACTAGGGGGAATGGAATAAAGCTGGAATTGGGGAGATTCAGGCTGGACGTAAGGAAGAAGTTCTTCCCCATGAGAGTGGTGAGAGCCTGGAATGGGTTGTCCAGGGAGGTGGTTGAGGCCCCATCCATGGAGGTGTTTAAGGCCAGGCTGGATGAGGCTCTGACCAGCCTGATGTAGTGTGAGGTGTCCCTGCTCATGGCAGGGGGGTTGGAACTAGATGATCCTTGTGGTCCTTTCCAACCCTGACTGATTCTATGATTCTATGATTCTAAGACTATTTAAAAATATTTTTTAAAGAAAACCAAAAATAATCTAAGAACAAAGGGAAACAGGCTGATCATTTAGTCGTTCAGACACAGGATTTGTAAACCTTCAGTGCAGAAGAAAAGGTGCCAGCACAGAAATACAGCCTGTCTGGCAAGTCCAGGAGGACTGATCAGAATAAATGGTATGTACTGCTTAAATGTACATTTTGCTGTATTTTTCAATAGCTATGACATTTCAACATAAAAAAATAAGAACAGTAGAATAAGAAGAAAACCCAAAACAGCAAACCAAATAAAAAAACTCAAAGTAGAAAGAAAAATGAAATGACATGTGATATTGTGCCACAAGGAAATGATATTGTTATTGCTGCTGTCATTACAGATGACTACAGACGTTGCCTTTCTAGCTAGATCATAGCACAAGTCAAGAGCATATGCTGCTGTTGACCTCTTGCTCTCCATCTACATTTCACTTAAGTGGGGAAAACCTCTTTATAGACTAATTATTCTCCGTAAAGGAATTCTAGATGAACTCTGTGTTGGTTGTTTTTTTTTTTTTTAACCTAATTATTTTCATGTCTGCTAATTTGTGGTAATGAGTTTCGCAGGGTAATTCCATGGTGAAAATAGTTGTTTCTGGATGAGTTTTAAATCCTCTGCTCTTAGCTGCACTTGATTCTTGTGGCTGATTGTTGCCTGTTAATGAGGGTACAAGGAAGGCCTGCTCTACACTGTTCATAATCCCAAAATTACTGACAATAAACTGCTTCTTACAGTCTCACTATGATGTTCTGTGATATTGCTAGGTTGAAAAGCTGCTTATTTCTTTACTGGCCTGTCTAATTATGACTGATTTGCTTTAGAAACCCTTTACAGTTGCCCAGACTACAAATCCTTAGAGATGGAATCTTATATTCTGCCTAGCCTGTGAAATTTCTGTATTTATTGAATAGCTCTGTAGCTTTATCTGTGAGCAAATCAACTGATTTTTAGTAGGATTACTCAAGAGTAAAAACTTTATGCAAAAGGCCAGAGGTATGTGGAAGATTAGGGCAGTAAAAACACTGCATCTTTTTGCTAGTAGGAAGATTGCTGAAGATCTCTAACTGCCAGAGCATGTCATGGGGATTATCAATAAACAACAGAATTTTCACTAAAAAACTAGAAAGAAGTGTAGTCCAATGCATTCACTTGTCACTCATGACTATTAAAGTCCTACCAGTGTTTTCCCTGAAATCATTCAAGCTCCAAGAAAGCATTTTCATCTTGGTTTTTACTTCTATAAAATGGCTTTTAGGAAAAAAAATAAAAATGAGAAAAGTAGATTACATCCATAAAATGGAGATGAAACTAAAACCAAACTACATATTTATATAATATGAGCATAAAACCAAAACATAGATAATAGTATAACAGATGGAATATGTGTGTGATTTAAGGAAACATCCTTAATTTTAAGCACTTTACTGAGGGCATTTACCTAGGTCACAAAGTTAACAAGAATTAACACTAATTATAGGCTTCAGTGAAAATCTTTGTTCTTTCTAAGTTTTGTGATGGGTTTTGTTTCTGCTTTTGTTTGAAGCTCTGATTCTGACTCTGAGGAGGAGCCGATTACAGAGGAGGAATTGGCCAAGCTGAAAGAAGAGGTAGAAGAAAAAAAGAAACTAATCGCCACACTACGAAACAAGCCATGGAAGATGAAAAAGAAGTTGTCTGTCCTGAAGTATGGTTTGATTTCCATAATGCATATCTATTCTCTTGCTTTGCACTGTTTTTCTATACTTTATTTCTACACCTGCTGACAATTAACTTCAAACCATCTCTAGTTTCTCTTTTCCCAAATGCACTTTCACAGAAACTGGTGGTAAATAACACTGCAGATCAGCATTTTCTGCATAGAATCTTAGAATGATAGAATGGTTTGGGTGGGAAAAGACCTTAAAGATCATCTAGTTCCAGCCCGCTGTCATGGCAGGGACACCTTCCACTAGACCAGGTTGCTCAAGACCCCATCAAACCTGGCTTTGAACATTTCTGTGGTTGGAGCCCTCACAAGTTCTCTGAGCAACCTGTTTCAGTGGCTCATCACCCTCATGGTGAAGATTTGATAGACCTGAAATCAAATATGAAAAACTATATTTACACACACACACACTTTTTTAAGGTTTCTACTATACCCCCCTGCAAAGTCTTTAATTTTCTTCAGTTGGGTTAACATTGGTGAATTCTTCTATTTGATAAGTTCAACATATCATTCAAGGAAAATGATGCAGTTTCTGGAATATGTGAAGATTCCTGGAGTGGGAGTGGAGGATTTATCTTTCTATACTAATTTTCTCAAAATAAACCCATGTTTTTTTAAGATATGAAAAGACAACTGAATTGAAACTGAGCTTGCATTTTCATGCATGTTTAGGTAGGCCATATGTAAAACTGTATTTTGCCCTACTGAATCTATCACTACATTTAATCAAGGCTAAAAATTAAGTTTCCATTTAAATTTCTACAAAACAGAAAAATGAGTAAACCCGCGGAACTTTATTCTTTTGTCAAAACAGCTATAGTCCTGTTTTGAATAGCACATCCAAAGCAGTATGACCCAAATACTAACAAAACATATGGTCATGCTTTATTAGACATAAAACATTGTCTTGCATGCAGACAGTTTTTTGATATGGATAAAACCCACAGACATAATTCTAAGCTATAGACAATCTAGGAAACTCTTTAAGCATGTTTGGGATAAATTCTTAGGCCAGGGAATGGTCAGCCTTACCAGAAGGGATGCCAATACTGAACCTGTCACTAATGCAAGTGAGTTAACCAGAGATGTCAAGATTGGAGGCAGCCTGGGCTCCAGTGATCACGGAGTTTGCAGTCTTGAGGTATATGGGTCAGGAGAAGCATAAAGTTAGGACCCTGAATTTTAGGAAAGCATAATTTCGGCTGTTTAAGGCGTTAGTTGCCGGAAGTCTCTGGGAAACTGCCTGCAGGAACACGGCACTGGGACAGAGCTGGCAGATTTACAAGAAGGGCTAGAAGAAGGATTCAGGGAACTAGAGACTTGACAGTCTGACCTTGGTGCCAGGGAAGGTCGTGGAGCAGATCATCTTGAGTCCCATTACGCAGCATGTGTAGGGCAAGCAGGTGATCAGGCCCAGTCATCACAGATTAATGAAGGGCAGGTCCTGCTTGACAAACACAATCTCCTTCTATGACAAGGTGACCCACTTAGTGTTGTGGGTGTTGTTTACCTGGACTTTAGTACATCATTTAACACTGTCTCCCACAGCATTCTCTTGAAGAAACTGTCTCCTCATGGCTTGTTTGGATGGGTGGATGCTTCATCTGGCTGGATGGCCAGGCCCAAGGGGCTGTTGTGAAAGGAGTTAAAGCCAGTTAAACAAAAGCAGCATTCTCCAGGACTCAATATTGTGGCCAATTCTCTTTAATATCTTTCTCAATAATCTCTACGAGGTGGGACATCACTACAAGAAGGACACTGGGGCACTGGAGCATGTCCAAAAAAAGAGCAACAAAGTTGGTGGAGGGCTACTGGACAATGGAATATGTTCCACAGGGATGTGGTTGAATCACAATTTTTTGAGGTGTTGAAAAGATCCATAGATGTGGTTTTAGAGTGGTGTGTGTCACATCAGGGAATGGCTTAGGGCTGTTCTGTTACTGTGCTGGTTATTGGTGGGCCAGATTTTGCCTAGAACAATGCAGGTCTCTCCCAGGAATACCACCTGGAGATCTGCCCCAAGGCTGGATAATTCTGAGAAGCAGGGTGCCTGGGGGAGCATGGACAAATGCCTAACAATGTGGTCACCTCTGGAGTGTTGGAATTTCACCCCTGAACAAGTGCAAAATCCTGACTAGCTGATGAAATATTTTAAAAAACTATGTTGTCAGCTTGGAAGTTCCCAAAAGATAGAAATCACTGTGATGTATTGCAGCCTGGCCCATGCCTGTTGAATGCTTCTCATCACTGTTCAGACTGCTCAGGGGCAAGAGAAAGTCTCTGGGCCTACAAACAGACCACCAGACATGGCAGCTTCATGAGAGAACCAGCCTGTGGCATTATCTGCTGCCCCTGTACAGAAAAAGAAATATACAAGGAAAGCAACTCATCCTATAAAAGATAAGGATGAACCAGGCCCATCATGGAAACAACAGAAAGAGCCAGGGGTGGTCACTTGATCTTTATCTCTGGCTTTTGAAGACGACCAAGAACAAACAGTGGAGGAAATGACTAGCAGGCCCTGGCAATGTGAGGGAAGTCTCTCTTCCTCTGTACAGGCCTGTGCTCCAGCTGTGAAGGAACTGTCCTAGGAGGTCCATCAACTCAAAAAGAACATGTTCTACTCCCCACCTGTACAGTCCCATGTTGCAACCATGAGGAGCAGGCACTTCCCTGTCCAAGGGAGAGAATCTGGGAGGTACACACTATGGTGTACCCTTTAATTTTACTTATGTGACCATGGGCAGGACATGAGGAAGTGGGACAGAGAAAACTGTGTTTATTTGATTGTATGGATCCAATGGTTTGTCAAGTTGAATCCACAAGAATATAAAGCTTAAGTAGATGCAGGCACAAAGAGCATTCTAATGCCATGAAACTATGAGGGGTTGGAGCCCATCTGTATTTCTGGTGTGACAGCTGGATCCCAGCAGCTGGATATGCTGGAAGCAAAATATTGAAATACAAGCCACAGTTTGCTTTCACTTGGAGGGTAGAAGCAGTCACTGAAGTTGACTGCCTCGGGGGTCCAAACACAGCTCCACCATTTGGATTGATCATGGTCTGATCCAGACTGTATTAGAACAGGGTAGAGCTCCAGGGCATCTACGATGAGAAGTCTTCCATGCACTGCAAAGCGATCTCATTTTGAGTGAGATTGGATAGTGACTGATGTATGATGCTTGTTGTTTGATGTTGATTACTGCTGGGTGATATAGAATAAGGTGTGAATAATGTTGTGGGTTGAGCTGAATCTGCTGCTGATATTCAATACCATGATGCCATCATGCCAGCTTTAAAATGAAAGTGCTGGCTGGAGCAAAGCATCATGGGATGTTCAGTCTGTAACATGGGAGGCTTTCTGCTCCAGTTGACGATTCTGGTTTCACTGTTTGGGGTGTTGGTCTTTTCCACTGGGTGGATTGTGGGTCAGAGGGGTAGTGGAGGTTACTGGCTTCTACTGCTTCTATTTTTTGCTGTGCTTTCCTGCAAATAGGCTAAGGTAATTGTGCATCTTGTCATCTCATTGAACTCTATCTCAGCCCAGGGTTTTTTTTATGTTATTTTCCCTCCCATGTGTGTGTAGGCTTGTGAGAGCAGGTTATGTTAATGCAGGACAGTGGAACAGCCTGCCCAGGTATGTGGTTGAGGACTTGTCCCTAGAGATGTTCAACACCAGACTTGATGTGTTCCTGGGCAACCTGATCTAGTTGGATGTGCTCCTGCTCACTGCAGTGGCGGTTGAACAAGATGACCTTTGAGGGTCCCTTCCAACCCAGTGCAATCTGTGAATCTGTGAACAATGAGAAGAGCTTCTGCAGGTGTGTCAACCAGAAAAAGAAGTTTAAATAAAGCATGCCCAGCACGATGAACAAGAATGACAAGCTAGTAAAGACAGACAAGGAGAAGAGTGATGTACTGGACAAAACTTTTCTCTCAGTCTTCACTGGCCACCTCTCTTCTCACACCTCTCCAGTAGATGGAAGACAAGAAGACAATCAGGAGGGCAAAGTCCCTCCCACTGTAAGAGAAGATTAGGTTTCTGATCACCTGAGATACCTGAACATGCATAAGTCTATAGGACTTCATGAGATACATTCCAGAGTTCTGAGGGAACGGGCTGAGGTAGTTGCCAAGCCACTCTCCATGATGTTCTAATAGTCATGACACTCAGATAAGTCCCTAGTGACTGGAGAAAAGGGAAACATTGCAACCATTTTTAAAAAGTGTAGAAGGGAGGGCCCTGGAAACTACCAACCTGTCTACCTCATCTCTGTGCCTGGGAAGACCATGGAACAGATCCTCCTAGAAGGTATGCTGCAGCACATGGAGGACAGGGAAGTGATTCAAGACAGACAGCATGACTTCACAAACTGGTTTCCTGACCAACCTGGAGGCCTTCTGTGGTGGAATAGCTACAGCAATGGACATGGGAAGAGTTATGGATGTCATCTATCTGGACTTCTGCAAGGCCCTTGACATGATCCTCCCCAAGGCATCCTTCTCTCTTAAGTTGGAGAGGTATGGAATTTGATGGATGGAATTTGATGGATGGACTGTTCAGTGAATAAGGAATTTCTGGCATATCTAGACAGTTAGTGGTCAATGGATTGATATCCATATGGAGATCAGCAATGTATAGTGTCCTTCATCTGTACTAGGACCAGTATTGTTTAATAACTTCATTGATCATGTAGACAGTGGGATCAAGTGCACCCTAAGCAGATTTATAGATGGCATCAAGCTGAGTGATGCAATTGACACACCAGAGGGACAGGATGCCATACGGAGGACTTGGACAAACCTGAGAAGTGGGCCCATGTGAACCACATGAGATTAAATGATGCCAAGTGCACCTGGATCAGGATAATTCTTGGTGTTAGTACAGATTGGATGATGAATACATTGTGAATAGCCTTGCTGAGAGAGACTTGCAGGTACTGGTGAATGAGCCAACCAACTGTGCTCACAGCCCAGAAAGCCAACCGTTTCTTAGGCTGTTATGAAAAGAGGAATAGCCAGCAGATAGAGAGAGGTGGTTCTGTCCCTCTGCTCTGGTAAAATCCCACTTGGAGTACTGTATCAAGCTCTGGAGTCCTGTGAGCACAAGGAATGCATAGGACTGTTGGACTGAGTCCTGAGGAGGGCCACAAAAATGATCAGAGGGCTGGAACACCTCTCCTATGAAGAAGTGCTGTGGGAGTTTGTTTTGTTTGGCTTGGAGCAGAGAAAGCTCTGGGGAAGAGAAAATTCTGAGGAGACATTACTGCAGCTTTTGAATACTTAATACTTAATGCTTAGTAGGGCCTATTGTGATAAGACAAGGAGTAATTTAGACTAGATATAAGGAAGAACTTCCTCATTCTGAGCATGGTGAGGCACTGGAACCTGTTGCTTGCAGAGACTGTAGATGCCCCATTCCTGGAAACATTCAAGGTCAGGTTGGACTGATACCTGAGCAACCTCATCTAGTTGAAGATGTGCCTGCTCATTGCAGAGGGGTTGAACTAGATAACCTTTGAATTTCCTTCAAATCCAAATCATTCTATGATTCTATGATTGCCATTTTCTTGCTCTTTGTCTGCTTATAAAAAATGGCAAATATATTTCTAACGAGATAGATTAACTACAGACAGAAACATTTACATTACATATTTCCTTTTTTTTTGCTTTGTTTTTGTTTTTTTTACTGCACTTTTAAAATTCTCTGAGGTGGACTTTATCAATCAAGCCTTTTTATCTTAACAATTTCTTTATTCATGGTGAAGCATGGGCAGGAATTCCACCTTAAAGTCCGTTAGCTTATAGACTTTCACATTACCTTACCAACAATCTGGACTGGGCGACTAGACATGCATTCATTTTTATTTACCAGGATCAGAAGTTTTATTTTATTAAAGGTGTGATCAACATGCTTTTATGGCACTATGTGACACTGGTCTTTTTATCATGCTTTGCCACAGACCTCTCTGAGGTAGACTTGGACTCATATTATCATCCTATGTGTATTCAAAAAGCAAATGACAGTTCTTCAGATTAATTTATTTGTTTTGAATCTGCTTTTATTAGCTGAAAAAATACATTTATTGCTATGTTTCTATGTGAAGTAAGATTTAAAAAATAGTCACCTTTTATTCCAGACAATTCCATTAGATTGTCAGTTCTGTACAGTCATGAATATATCAGCAGATCCACCCCCCCCCCCCCCCCCCGCCCCGTAAATCCAGCAAATAGCTAGAAAGAAAAATGGAAGTTTTGTCACATTTAAATGTCACTTTTTTTTTGGTCACATTTAAAAACATTTGTGCTGAGACAATTAAATCTGTGCTTAACTTCTTATAAAATAAAGGAATTTGGAAGCATTCAATACCTTTGAAAAAATAAAACAGATGATTTGCATACCAAAATGCAGTCATAGTTTAAATTTTCAGAGTCTTGTTGCGGTAGTTGACTCTTTGGAAACTAAGGTCATCTGAGTTGCAGTGGAAGACCTGGTGTTATTACACTATTTAAAATAAATAATATTTCATCAATGGGCTCTTTGTTACTATTGTAGTTACAACAATAACAGAAGGGCCTATATTAGCACATTTTAGGGCATCTCTGTATTTGTTTTGTTTTTTAGCAAGTTATTTAATTTTTAAAGCTGAACCTTCAGTCTGATAGATTAGCATTATTCTTGTACATGTGGAAAATAGACACACACTGGCTTTAAGTGCTTTAAACTTGTAAATCAACAATACAACTTCTCAGTACTCTTATATATTTTGTCAACAGTTATAAGTACTGAATATTTCCCTATGTAATATGTTTCTTTCCCTATGTAGAGTTTAGGATATTGTGTTATGTTATGTTATGTGCTGGGAAGTACAGGAACCTGTCTTCTTAGATACAGAAGACATTTTCCTGTTCTTTCTCTAATGCAGAAATTCAGGTGCATTAGAGAGATAAATCATTGGTGATTTCTTCTCAGCATTACAAGAAATGTTCTTTCCTGTGAGCCAAACTGTGCTTACATGTTTACTATGTATTACTATTTACATTTTCCCAAGAATGGAAAAAAATTCCCCAGGAATGTTCAAGGATTTGTTATGTATTTGTGACAAAAATAACCCCTCCTGAAGCATAATTTTTTTCATATTATTTTGAAAGGTGAATATCAGGGTTGATTTTTTTTTTTAAGAAGTAGTAATTTGTCGCAACAAACTACTTCTAGGGAATGACTTATTTGCCACTAAATTTTGTGTTTTAAAAAAAATCTATATGAGAATTTAAATTGTTGAAGTATTTTGCTTAAGAATTTTCATCCCACTCATTTTGATGATTTAAAACTTTTTTCTCCTGTGGTGCTTTTTCATATCTTAAAATGTATAGTCTGGGAAAGATTATTTCTGCTTAGCCCTTGTGAGCCCTCTACTTTGTAAAGTAGATAATATTTTCCTTCATATGCATGAATGGGCAATGACTTCAGAACACAGATACAGAGCTAATTGCTCTGTAGAAAACACTTTCTTACAAAACCTGTCTCTCATGCTTAGTGGTGAAATGGCATTCTTAATAGACCTGCACTCGTAAATTAGATCAGCTCTAATTTCCAATTTACATCCCTATATCTAGAAAAGATGCATTTCAAACAGCCCCTGATTATTATCTGAAGAACTGTGAGAGGATACTGCTCTGCTGCAGTGTGCCTCTGTAGTTTGAAGTTGAGCTGTACTGGCACTGTCAGGCTGTAGCCTCACCTTGAGACATCATGATCACATCTTTACACATCTAGAGGTGTGAGAAAACTGAAGAAGTCATGGAGATTAACCTCTTCCTTCACTGTCAATGAGATTTTGTTGATGGCCACTCTGAACCAGCTGTTGGTGATGGTTTAGCTGATATCATGGTGTTAGCTCATAGGCTGGGCTTGATGATCTCAGAGGTCTTTTCCAGCCTCAATAATTCTGTGATTCTGTGAAACAGCATCACCACTTTCTCAAGCTCCAAGCCACAGGCGTGTTAGGCTGAAGGCTGGGGACATAGTGGTAATGTTGGAGACAGGAGTGTGGCTGAAGTCCAGTCTTTTCCTCATTTCCAAGACAAATATTATCCTTCAGAAGAGTTTTGTGTTCTTTTCCTTTTTCTTCTACTGGTTTATGAGGACTCTTGTGCCTTTTCTACAAGCTATGATTTGTGCCCGTATCCTCCTGACACTGCCTACTCAGACCAGCACAGAATTACCTGAAAAGCTATTAGAAGAAAATTACTAACAATCATTGCTAACAAGACTGAGATTTAGAGGGAGGGGGAAGCTATTGAAAAGATTTTCAAATTAAAAAAAAAATGAAAAAAAGAAACCCATGGACAACAACTTCTTCTGTTGCAAATTAGAAAACGTCCCGGGAAAGTTATCCCATTGTACCTATGAGCATCTGATTCTGGGGACTGCAGCACTGTCTGTGCCCTTTCCAGGTTGGGCTTTGCACAGATACCAAGGAAAGGGGAAGTTTTGTAAGTGTTTTAAAAGCCTATTAGATAGCAAAGTTTTGTGCTATAAAATAGTGAAGATTGTTAACCACTCTGTAGTTTATATCCACCAGCAAAGCCTATAATGGCACCTGTAAAATCAGAGAATTAAGCATAAGAATCTAGACATATGCCAACACTGATATACTTTTAGAGCTGTAGCACCCACAAACCAGTTAGCAAACTATCTGAACAAGCACAATTATTATATATATATAATCGCCACATATCTGTCTCTGTCTCTGTCTCTGTCTCTGTCTCTGTCTCTGTCTCTCTCTCTCTCTCTCTCTCTCTCTATCTCTATCATCTCTATATCTATCTATCATCTATCTATCTATATGGAATTAAATGTCATGCTTAGGGTTTGGCTTTTTAAAGGATTTGCAATTACAGACCATAAACAGAGACATGACAACCTTTGGATTTTTTTAAAGAAAGCTGAACAGATCGGTCTCTTCCTCTGTGAGGGACAGAATATAATGTGGTGATTTTTCAGTATTTTTTAAGCCTAATTTATTTGTTACAGGATTTATATTATGCATGAAGACAGAGGAATTTGACAGAGTATTTTATAAGTATTCTAAAGATACATAAAAAGCTTATGTGGGATGGTGGATATTTCTCATTTTTTGGATGTATTCTTTGTAAGTCCAGTAAACTGGTACTTCACCCCTCTTACTGTGGGCATACTGTCAGTCTTGGAGGCCACCCTCAATGTCCTGGAGACCAGTTGGCTATTAAATAGCGCTATAATTTTTCCATTATTGCCAGTGAATCACTTTTCAAGTGAGTTGTGCTTGACAACAATTGTTTTGCAGTCAGGTTTTAGCCATTGTTTTTAAGACTTGGAGAAGTCCTGGGTGATCAGTGTTAATCCAACATTTATTTTTAATGAGTTTTTAGGTCTTGGAGATTGAAACCTTTCTGAACTGTTACTGAAAAATGTGAGCAATTCAGTTGAATCCTATTCAGCAGCAGCAGCCTCTTAGAGCTGTAATTCATCCTCCCTCAGCAACACTAAAGTGCCTGAACTACCGTACACCTAGCACTTTGGAAGCTGTAACTCCACACCTAATATTAATAATTAATGCAGTCTTCTGTGGGACAATAATGCCCAGCCCCATGAAACATTTATTAGTTTCTTGTGTCTGTAATTCAGTTAATAAGGTTTCTCTGAAGCTTCTTTAAATTCACAGTTAGCTAACGGGGCACACTTTGGCCTGTCCTGTGATATAGATAATTTACCTATAACACATGATACCAGTGATTACAAAGCTCAGTTTTGTCGCTCTGCATTGTTTTTGACACGTCTTCATGTTAGTGAAGTTGTGTTACTTCCAAGTAGGTGTGCATATCTATACGAGCGGTTTTGGTTGTTGTGGTGGTTTCCAAACAGTTCTATGGGTTTAGAACCACTTTTCTTTGCTTCATCCTTCTTTCTATCCTCACATTTTAGCAGAAAAAAAGGGGGTAAGGACAAAGAGTGGCAAAATTCTGCAGGGATGTTCAAATGGACGTCTTTAAGTGAAGTATTTTAGACATCAAGGTAGAAATCTGAATTAAGTAGCATATTAGATTATATTTAACAAAATCAAACAAAACCAACAAAAAACTACCAACCAACAAATAACACCCCCTCCCCTTTTCTCTCCACTCCCCCCTCCAAAAAAAAAAAATTAAAAAATAGTATCACAGACATGGAAAGGGCATTGCAAGCTGAGTGGTGCTGAACTTTCAAAGCCAGGTAGCTTAAGCAGAAGTCAGGGAAACTTCTCCTTAACCTACAAATCACAAAGGTCAGGAGTAACCTAAAGGGACTAACCTGCTGCAGAGCCAGTGAGGGGAGAAAAGCTGAAGGGTAGAAGGAAAACATGTTCTGTTTGATGGGTCCAGCATCTTCTAATAGTTACAGACGGCATATGTTTCTGCCTTATTACCCACAGACTGTTTCAGGCTTTGCTTCTGCACTGAATTTGCTTTTTTTGATATTTCATTAAAACTCTGGTGGGAAGTTTTAATAGAATCAAGCTGTTGCTATGATTTGCATTTAACTGCCAGTTAAATAAGATATTTAAGTCATACAAATATTCATGGAATGCAGCTAACAGATTGGCTGTTGTGGGGTACTTAATAAATCCTCTGCATATCTACATGAGGTAGAGTTCCCTTGTAAGACTTAATCTCTCTAATAAGTGGTATGAAAATGCTGCTTAGAATTTTATAGGTAAAATCCACCATGCATTGAAGTTGTGACATGCTTGTAGACCATCAAAGATGATGACTTGATTTAATTTGTTCCAAGAGTGGTAGATGAGCTTCACACTTTTCTTTCACAAAATGATTTCCTTAAAAAAATAAAAAAGCTTAATTTCTTGCAACTGCATGATAATAATAGAATAATAGCATCATACCATTGTTCTGATTGGAGAAGGCCTTTTAGATCACTGAGCCCAGCTGTTAACCTAGCCCTAGCACGTGACCGCTAAACTATCACAGAATCACAGAGTGTTAGGGGTTGGAAGAACCTCTGGAGATCATCGAGTTCAACTCCCCTGTCAGAGTAGGACAACATAACTATATAATCTAGTGCAGGTCACACAGAAACCCTTTCACTGCTTTGAGACAGGTGTATTTCATCTGTTGTCAGCAGGCCACCAGGCCTGGTGTTTTGTAAATCAAACCATGATTAAAGAACCCAAATTCCAGATGGTGACTAAAGGCTCAGAACCAGGACTTGATCTGCTGGTTCTTCCTGTTTATTTCCTCGTCAGTCCCTGCAGCTGGAGGGATAGTGGAGAACACTGCTTCTGCTCCTGATCCCTTGACTAGTCATCCCAGCACTCTAAAGTCTCTCTTATTTTCCGTGGACTTCTTCTTGCTCGTTCATCACCACCTACCTGAAGGATCAATAGCAAATAGTAATCTGAGACACAAATGAAAGTCATAAATAAAAATCAAACTCAGTAGAAGAAATATGAGTGTGCTTTTGATCTCATTTGTTTATTGTCTTAATCCATAGATCACAGAAACATAGAATCCCAGAATCACAGAATGTTAGGAGTGGGAAGAGACCTTAAAAGATCACCTATACTACATCACACAGGATATAGATATTAAGCCTTTCAAAAACAATTTAAAAATCTTCCTTTCCTATATGTATCACCAGGGTATTATTTAATTTCCATATATTTCTAAGCGAAGATTAGGTTTTAGGAACTATCAAAGCTATACTTCCAAGAAATTCTTCCAAGAATAGTACTGTTAGAGAGGATATATGCAGAAATTCTGAATAGGTGAATTAAATCTAGTCTTGAGAATGCTAGACACAGGGAATTGAAGGTTCTACTGTACATGTCTCCAAAATAAAAAATGAAAATAAATTTTCCTTATGTAGCTGGCTGGTTTGTATTAGGAAACAGTTTGTGAGTGGCACAAATGGGCAGCAGCTGAACTACAAAAGAAAGTCACTGCAACTAAAAATATTTGATAACATTAACTAAATGTTGGCTGACCTCAGAGCTGAAACTGCATGTAGATGAGAAGTTGCTTGTTCTTTTTGCACTACATATGATTAGTCTTCTGTGAAATACAAGATATCAGAGCTTTTCTTTCTAAATATTACTAAGGAAACATGATTATACAAAACTCTATGAGAGATTAGAACACATAAAAAATTACATTGCTGTGGTAAAGACAACAGAAATTTGACTGTAGCTCTATCTATGTGTCTCTTTTGCCATCATTTTCCAGGGAAGCTCAGCTTTTTGTTGACAAGTTTGAAGGTGCTCTTGGAAAAGGAAAAGGGAAAAAATTCTATGCATACAAAGTGATGATGACCAAGGTAAATCGATTATTTCACTCACTTTATATAATTCAAATGGGGAGTCTTTTGCAGTTTGTTTGTTTGTTTTTTTCAATAGATACCCATCTCCAAAACAGTTTATTGCCCTTCTTTACATTTTAACACTTTTAGTTCCACTGTTTTCACATTAAAAGATTTCTAATGAAAGTTAACAGACTGATTGAGATTTATCATGAAAACGGAAAACTAATTTCTCTGTGTGTAGACTGAGTTTTTCTGTGGACTAAATCCACAACTCAGCTTTTGCCTTGGAGAGCCCTCTGTGAAAGATCAAAAAGTGTCTTTTAACCCCACAGAAAAAATACTGTAGACATTTCCACTGAACCAAGGCTCTAGGGCTGTAGATATGTCTTAGAAAGTGATATGGCTCTGTAGGATTGCAAGTGAAAGGTTGATCAGTGTTTACTAAGGACCATATGATCATACACTGTGCATTCTGGCAGGTCTTTGGGTTAAGTCCTGTGTGGTCACAAACACCAAATACCCAGTGACAGTGGATGCAGATTAACATGTTCTTCAAGTACACTCATCAAGTACAACTTGTGACTTAGTTTTTTACCCTGACACTGCTTTACAGTGTAAATGTTGCTGTGGTAAATTGCGATAATGTGGGAGATTAATTTGAAAACCACATTCTTGTTCCTAACTAAAATGCTGATGCAGAATGTTGTTAAGAATATTTGGCATGATTATTTGATAGGTTTGCCCTTAGACTGGATTTTCTGGAGTTGCATCTTATAAGCATTAATGTTCATAAAAAAATAATGAAGCTTTCAAACTCAGCTGGGCACAGGAATCTCAGTTACAGAAGTTACACTTATCCAATGGATAAACTACTGGGTGGAGTAATTGCAGTTAAAAGACACAGCTCAAACTCCAGATGTGAATTTTGAATAGCAAAGGAAATAAATAAAATTTTCAGAAATAATTCTAAAACCATTAATGATACTAAAGGAAGGATTATTTAAGCATTCCTCTTGTAGAAGAAATAGAGACTTCACATAAAGTCAGTGGGAGACATATTCAGAATAAACAAAAATAAAGTATTTCTTTATAAGATAGTGATTCCATTAAGTGGGCTCTGTCAAAGGATACTGTGGATAGTTAAGAAGTTACATTAGCTAAAGGGGAAACTGAGCATTTAGTCAATGAAATGATGTTGAGTTTTTTTTTTTCTGTGACCTTTTTCAGAAATGGATGAAATTTCAAAGAGATTTTGAAAATTTTAAGACAGCCTGCATACCTTGGGAAATGAAAATTAAGGAGATTGAAAGTAAGTATATCATATTCATGACGCATGCAAAAATGGTAAATGATTTTTCAGAATTTTAGAAATACTTATCTGTATTTGAAATGTAGTATAAAATAAGTGAGTATTTATTTTTCATTAATAATTTTCAAGCTTGATATTATAGTTAGGTGAAAATTTCCTTGAGAGAGTGTTAGTCATCTTACAGATATAAATCTTCAGTACAGAGGCAACATCTCAGGAGCCAGTGTTGAAGCTAATCCTAGAAAAGGTTTTCTGTTTTGTTTTGTTTTGTTTTGTTTTTCTTTGTTTGTTTGCATACTGCAATTATTTCTGTGACATTTTTCCTTCATCTTGAGACTTACATAGGAGATATTTTCATGTTGTTTCACTTGTTTTCAACACAGAAAGAACAATATTAGTCTCCAATGTCCCCATAAATACAAACAAAACATTGTCGTTAGTAATACATTTATGTTTGAGAGTAGCTTTTTGGCGCACGACTGTTTTGCTTTTCAGTTCAAGTGATAATTTTAAACTTCAGCTTTCTCCTTGAAGGAAGTGTGACTTAACTGCGTGGGCACCTGAGTGATTAAATTCAGCTGAAAGTACAACTGAAACATTTTAGAGAAGCTGCCTTTGGAAGGAGCTGTGCATTGAATCAAAAGACAATAACTAGAACAGCAGAAAAACAGTAAAATAGCAAATTGTGAATTTTGTGGAGCTTTGGACTGCAAAATAATCCTTGAGGAGAATTTATATAATAGCCATAAACATAAGGTCTACAGGCTGATGAACAGATACCTGTTCACTTAAGGTGCTGTTTAGAAAGAAGAATCACACAATCACAGAATCAATAAGGTTGAAAAAGACCTCAAGGATCATCAAGTCCAACCTGTCACCCAAGACCTCATGACTACTAAACCATGGCACCAAGTGCCATGTCCAATCCCCTCTTGAACACCTCCAGGGATGGTGACTCCACCACCTCCCTGGGCAGCACATTCTAGCATCTAACAACTCTCTGTGAAGAACTTTCTCCTCACCTCCAGCCTAAATTTCCCCTGGCGCAGCTTGAGACTGTGTCCTCTTGTTCTGGTGCTGGTTGCCTGGGAGAAGAGACCAAACCCCTCCTGGCTACAACCTCCCTTCAGGTAGTTGTAGACAGCAATGAGGTCACCCCTCAGCCTCCTCCTCTCCAGGCTAAACAATCCCAGCTCCCTCAGCCTCTCCTCATAGGGCTTGTGTTGGAGGCCTCTCACCAGCCTCGTTGCCCTTCTCTGGACATGTTCAAGTATCTCAATGTCCTTCTTAAATTGAGGGGCCCAGAAATGGACACAGTACTTGAGGTGTGGCCTAACCAGATGTTGCGTATGTGTGCTTAGACACAGCAAGACGCAAGTCGTCTCTTACAGGCCTAAACACATAATAGGCATCTTGAACATATTTGAGAACAACGTTTCTGCAAGTTTCTGTAAAGGAGTAATTCTGGCATAAAATGTTCTACTAGAAATAATGTACAATATATCTTTCTTTCCTTGTAAAACCAGAATGATAAAGCAGAACAGGGTGATTTTTTTTCCCAGTCCTGCTTTTATATATATCTTTTTTAATTTGAAATGAGTAACATTTTTGTTGCCACCTGGAAGGTCTAAAAATCACAGTGTTTTATAATCTCAACAGATAGATTATAAAGTTTACTC
The DNA here is from genome assembly GCF_027791375.1 of Indicator indicator. Classification (NCBI taxonomy): domain Eukaryota; kingdom Metazoa; phylum Chordata; class Aves; order Piciformes; family Indicatoridae; genus Indicator; species Indicator indicator. The sequence continues at coordinate 47,630,456 of NC_072053.1, read as the reverse complement.
TTTTTTCTATCCATTTTTATTCTTTTCAGCACATCATTAAGGCAAACTTTAATTTCTTCTAAAACTCTATAGTTTAGAATAACACCTTATTTCGAGGTGACAGGCCTGAAACATCAGTCAGAATTTTAAGTCACAATTTATTTGATTCTGGTTAATTTGAGCAGTAGCTTTCAGTGTGTACCTCATATTAGCAAATCTGGAGTACAAAAATCAAGATCAGCCTAATGATGAAGTTGTCAAAGCTATAAAGTTCCAGAAAAAAATGGCAGTCAGATGTTAAAAAATGAGAAGAATCAGAAACGGAAATGGAAAAAACCTAGTCTACAGGCTAATGCACTGTAAATGCGTTTACCTGCCTGCTCTCCCTTCCCTATCCCCTCTCTCTTCTCTCTCTCTACCCAGCCCCCCCCCCCCCCCCCCCCCTTATAGGGAATAATGGAAGGTAGGGAGTTTTAATTAAGGTACGCAAATGACTTACTACTCTAACACAGGGATATCAGATTACACCAAAAGAGGTGGAGGGGTGAGGGGGGAAAGGAAAATACCTGACCTAAATCCATACAGGAACCTGTGCCATGCAATCTGCATGAAAATCAAAACCAAAAAAGAGAAAGCCCATCACCCAGCCTGGAACAAGGTACTTTACAACACACAACATCCTGTGTGTAGGATAGTGTAGGATGTATATATGGGTTTTGGCTCAAACCATTACAGTGCATAAGGGTGAAGATTAGAGATTAAGATAGATTATGATTTACAGAGGCAAAAAATATTTTTTTGCTAGAAACCTGCTTTTCATCCTAATTTCTGTGTAGGTAGGTCCTGTACTACATTGATCATATTGTACTGATGCTGACCCTCTTAGATCACCAGCTATCTAGAAAGAGGAGGTATCAGCCTGAAGTGCAGGGCTATCTGAGGTAGAGTTCCTGCTTCAAGATGAGAGTCCTTTCTAACACACGGATTACAGCCTCAGAACAGGCATCAAGTTCTGCTATTCTGCATCCTTGTGTCACAAATAGGTGAATCTGCTGTTGTGTCAGAAATAGGTGAATCTGCTGTTGGGGTTTTGATGTTTAAGAAAGAAGGAAATATAAAGTAATTATACTTAAAAAAAGAAACAGGATGGACATTCAGTGATCATCTGTGCAAGACAATTTTATGAGTTGTGTTGGGACAGAGGATTGAGCTTCTTCATTCCCCTGCTGAAATTTATACTATACATGCCAATCTGCATGCCAATGCATAGCATGCTGAGGCTGTGGATGCAGGAAACAGTGGCCAAAGTCTGCTTTAAAGAATTATTCTTTCATTCATACCTGTTCTTGCCTTAGTGGTAAAAAAGTCCATGTACAAGTCTGTGACTTGCTGTGACTATATTGATGCATGTAATTCCAATGAAGTGGCTTAATGCAGCTGTTCCAGATGCATGCATGGCACTGATCTCATCAGGATAGCTGATACAAGAACTGTAACTGAATGCATGAAAACAGCCATTGCCAAAAAAATGGGGATATTATGATTCATGCAGAGGAACTAATGCTTGATGTGGCATGAAGAGGTCTACTTGAAATTAGAAATATTCCAAATTTTCTGAACTTTTTTTTTTAACCCTTAGTATCAAAAAGACCTGTAGTTGGGATGTAATTGGGAAATCAGCATATCACAGGCACACTGCCTAACTCAAAATCTCTTGCTTTATGCTTTTACCCAGAATTCCCAGTATGTAGGCCATTGCTAAGACTGCCTACTTCTTCATTCTGTTTTCCTTCTGAAGTGCGAATGAGGCAGATCTTGGAATGCTGAAATCTTTGACAGAATGGTTTGCTCCTTCCTCTGCACAGCCCTGATAAATGCCTCTTACCAGTTGGTCTCTATACTCTGGAATTATACTAGTTTAAGGATATTAAATTTTCTACTGATTTTTTTGGTTTAGTAAAATGCACACATGAATGTCCCAAATAGCACCAGCCATGTTAACCTCATTTTACAGAATGAAAGAATCCATTACAAGGCTTGCAAAACAGAGCTATTTCTCATTCTTTACCATTAGAGTACATCAGGTTCCTTGACTAGACTGCATACAAAAAAAATACAAAGGTCGCTTTTTTTTCCTATGAGTGATTGACAACAGAACTGAAACCTGTTATTTAGCTAACTCTGATGGACAAATGAGCATGACTGTCAGCTATCCTGTATTGAGCAGAGCTGTGGTGGAGCAAGATGGGTTTGAATTTGAACTCATTTCTGTTTGGCCTGACTTGCATTGTTGGTCAAATCAGGCTCTTAGTGCTCACTGATTCCCCTGCATCCTCTTCTTCACAGAGATCTGGGTCAGGGGTCTAGAGCAAGCAGAGTTCAAGCTTTCATCTGTGTGCCTGGTGAAGGGACTGCCTCCGCACCTGGGTGCAGATGTAGCACAGAAATAGCAAAGTAAGAGAAAGAAAGAGTACAAACACTTACACTTATTGTACCCTGGTGAGCACTCAAATATCACTGTTCAGAAGTATTTTGTGCCCTCGGAAAGACCATCCTCACTGACTAATTCTGTGCTTCTTCCTATTAAAAGTGGATTGGTGCTGGCTAACATGACAAGAATACTTACAATCCACATCAGAGAAAAAATAACCAGAAAGAAAAAAAAAAAAAGAAAGAAAGAAATAACAAATGAAAAATGTGCTTTTCTTTGAATCCTGCCACTGCAGGATTTGATATTAGTATATAGCGCAGTTTTTATATGGTATAAATACTTTGTATAAATAATACTTTTATATATTTAATTTCTTTTCTCTCCTCTCTGCCAGGTCAGTGAATGCTAGTCTGTAACCTCAAAAAATAATTATTGGAATTATGTTAATAAAGAAAATAAAAAAACCTTCCTCGATTTTATTTATTTCAATTAAACTTCAGCTTGAGGTAAAATAACATAAGAGGACTAACTTATCTCCCTTTTTTCACATCTCATGTTTTCATAGGTCACTTTGGCTCATCAGTAGCATCTTATTTCATATTTTTACGCTGGATGTATGGAATAAACATGATTCTTTTTGGACTGACCTTTGGACTTGTAATGGTGCCTGAGGTGGGAATCTGAAGAATTGTTATGTGAATTTCTGTCTTTGCAGTGTGGTTTCGTAGCATTGGACTTTTAAATAAGTTTGTAACCTCTTTATGTTCCATTTAAAAATAGTAAAGTCTACTAAGGCTGTAAATATCTGCTTTCTCTGTGGACAATTGTCTCTACAGAGAGATGTCTTGAAATAGGCAGCAGAAAAATGCGTAGAGAGTTGTGTCCTGGAAGTGTTTTTTCGTTGTCTGGGATGGTGCTAAAAATATTATTTTTCTTTTCTATGGAGAGGTAACTAAGACTAAGAAGCTGCCAAGCGGAGTACCTTGACTAAAATCAGTACTGCACAAGAAAGATACATTCCAGGCTTCTGAGGCAAGAATCCTTTCAGTTGCCTTAACACTCACATGCTGATAAGGCCCAACAGGGAGATAAAGTCACAAAAGAGAACCCTCATGTTTTGCTTTGTGTGCAGAACCACTGTTAATTAGGCTGCTCAAAGCAGATATAATTCAGGCAGAAATCACTCCTGTGAAATGTATTGCCTTTCTAGATCCCTTGAGCCACCATATTACCTTCCTAAAAAGAGGGCTTATATGAAATTAAAAGCACTGTGGCGTCTTCCTGATTTTACTGTTCCACAATCTCTTTCTTGTCCTATCTTTTAGTAAGCAGATGGGAAAGAGGTAGGAATTTCCAGCAGCTTTTCAATAGCATGATTCACCTTCCGTTGAAGCTAAATGAGAGAAAATGCCTAACAGTTTTCAGGGCAAAACATAGAAAGAACCCTATGAGAATGTGTACTTGGTGGCTGAGCAAGCATCTTGCCAGCAGCAGTTGGACTGTCAGAATCCTGAAACTGAATCCTTATAAACTTTCCATACATTTCAGTTTGAAAAAGCAATAAAATCTATAATGCAATAAAAATTAATCTTCTGGCCTTCTCGGTAAGACAAACACCAAGAGACAGAGTTTGACAATCTGTTGATAGTAGTGGAACATCTTTTCCAATGTAGAAACACCGTTAGTGAATTCTCTAAGCACAGTTTCAGTCGTATTGTGAGGAGCAATACAAAGAATTTGAGAAGCAGGTCATCTTTACTAAGGGGTTTAGGAGTGTAAAGCACGACTTCCTAAGAACTGACAGATCACTACTCTCTTTTCTCTTTGTTGGTATTTTGCTTCAAGATGTAAACCACTGTTATTATTTGGTTGCAGGCATTGATGGGGAAGCCATATGGTTCTTTACCTAGAAAAACTGTTCCAAGAGCTGAAGAAGCAACTGCTATGAATTTTGCTACTCTTTGGGATTTTAGTGTAAGTGCATAAACTTGCAATATTGCATACTCACGTAACTCTCATTATTATTGGGTTTTACTCAATTATTTAATATCCAGAAATTTAATATGAAATCTCTCAGGGGAAAATGGCAATAGATATTTTTCCCCACAAATTCTGAGTACAAATGTTTTGTTCAGACAAAACAAATGATGAAGATCAATATCCACATAGAGGTTTCGGTGTATGCATCAATCCAAACACACATGGGGAAAAGTCTCAAAGTTGGATTTATATCCCTAGGTATTGACTTTCCATTTCTTATGGGTGAATTTGGTCCTCTGGTTTTGTATGATTAGGCTTCCAAATTTGAAGATAGAGTGTGAATTAGGAAAAAAGAAGATAAGTTCCGATAATGTGCTCTGTAGGTTTTTTCCAAAACAAGGAATGCTATTTTAATTTTTTCTCAGTCTTACAGAATATGCAGATATTTTATCTCAACTGGGAATCATGTCTTAATTTTTCACCATAGATGCAATGCCTAGTCTAGCCTGCAAATCTATATCTTCTACACTGACAAGCTAATGGCATAGGGTTCAACATGTTGTACTGCTTTTTCTTTCTGAAAACAGCTTTATCTAATTCTGCCCATGGCTTGTCTCTGTAGTTGGCCTTTCTATATAAAGATGACACAACTCGGCATAAAGTCAGATGATGATAAATTTGGCATTACAGTATGGTGCTTAAAATGCTGTTATCTGTGGCATTCAGTCATTGTCACTAAAAGGTACTCTTCACTGCTAAAAGGGTGCAACCACCTAGGTAAGGTTTTCCCTCAGATTAATGGAAACAGTAACCTTTGAACTATGTGTGATTTCTTCCTCAGCTTGTTGCATTCTTTCCCTTCTGAAGAAGTGCTGAGACTTTTAAAGTGTTATGAATATGCATATCTTTTGGTGTTTGAGTTTTTTTTAGCAATGGCAAGCAAGAATATGATGTTGGAAGCAGGCCCCTTTTTTAAAAAAAACAAAAAAGTAAACTTTAGTGCAGCTTCCTCCACAGCTCAGTTGCTCCATTCTGTCTGGAGAATGATTTATGTAAATGTTACTGTTATGAATGTATAGTTATTAATATTTAATAGTCAGAATGATTAATAAAACATATTAATAACTTTACTAATTAAAAAAATCCCACAGAAAATATTAATAAAACCTATTTACTAGTCCGAAATACTCTGTTGTGGAACAGATACCTCACCAGCAGGAATATGTAACAATTCAAACAATATTACCAAAACCCCCAGAAACAGCAAACAGTAATTTAAACTGAAAAAAAAAAAAAAAAGAACATCAGCAAAATGCTGGCTGTTCCCACAAAGGGGGGATGAACTCTAGAATTCTTTATGGGAACAGACCTTTTAACAGATGCTTATAAAAAAATCAGATTTGATAGATTATACTCATTGCAAATTGCTCTTTAGTCCAGTACATTCAGTTGCCATGTTTATAATCCACAGATTACAACACCATGTGGCACGCACAGGGATTTAAACAAAACCAAAATGGTGTCAAACACGTGAAAGCTGAAAGAGTACAGTTTCACTTTCTGTTGGCTTTTGCAGCTTGTTACTGTAGCACAGACATGGGGAAACTTCAAAAGCTTTCTGGCTGAAAGCTTTGTAGAAAATTGGTTGCTGCTAAGGCTTGCAGGGCTTTGTCAGCTTTGTAGCTTTGCCTATTTTGGCAAGGTTCTTCCAGCTGCAATCTTCACAGAAGTTCTTGTTGCTTCTTCCAATAAAACAAAAGTGTCCCGGGGTCTTGGCTCCTCCAGGGTCATCTCTTGGCCCGGCAAGACACGTCTGTCTGCTCCTGGGCTTTACAACACATTACTGCAAGGCATTGTGTCTTTCTGGGTAAACTGAGGCACAGCATAGATTCCAAATTACAAGGCAGGTGGAGGATTGGCTTCTTGGGCTTGCAGAGTTAAGGCTTGTGGCTTCTCCCAGATCTTGGACAAGGCAAGGCAAGGAACTCGCTCTTTGGGCTAGTATTCATAGATTTTTCTGAGACAATGATGGCCAGTGAGAACAAAGATGAAGAGATAGAAACCTGATACTTTAACGTATAGAATCAGTTTTCTCCAAATGTGGACAAAGGCACACACGCCTGGCCCACTTGGACCCTAGGGCATGTTCAGACAAGCCTGGGCAATGTGGGCAATCTCCTGAAAAAACAGACCTCCTGGCTCCTGCTCCGTTGTCTGGTTCAAAGCATTTTTGGGGCTTTGTCCCTTCAGGACCATTACCTCCTCTCCATGTAAGTGTGACTCATATGAGCTCCTGCTCCACCCATGTACAGTTCTCCCTGGACAGCTGTGCAGCCCTATGCAGGTAAGCCCAAGAGGCACATAGACAGATTTTCACACCTTCCTGCTTTCTAACAGAAGGCTCCTCAAAAATCATAAAAAGAGTGCAATGTCTATGCTTCTCATTAATATGGCCAATTTTTGTTATCATTAAGGGGTAGAGAAATCCCTAATCTGGTGACATGTGAATCTCTAACAGGATCCTTTTATTTGTGGCTCAATACCTTAATGTAGAGACTCAGATGATGATACGTTTGGTCCCTTTTTTATCCTTTTTTAGCTCCATTTAAAATCTCCACCTATCAGTGGAAGAAGAATCAAGTTATAAGATGACAGAAAACTATAAAAAAGGACTGGAAATACCCTTTTTCTCATTTACAAGGAAATCTTTGAGGCTTATTATCTGTAGATAACAGCATTTAAAGAAAACATTTGCTAGAGCAGCAACAAATGCTCCTTAGCTGCCTTCCAAGATGAAAGCCAGAAGGCCAAATACTTCAAGGGTGTATATGATTGCAATGGATTCTCTTGCATGTCTCCAGTGAAACCTTCTTACTCCTCTACCCCTTTGAAATGCCTGTACATCAACACACACAGAATAGGCAATAAACAGGAAGAACAAGAGATGTGTGTGTGTGCAGAGGGCCAAGATTTCGTTGCAGTTAGAGAGACGTGGTGTGGTGGTGTGCCAGACTGGAATGCTGTCATGTATGGCTACATACTTTTTAAGAAAGGCAGACCAGCAAAACGAGGTAGTGGAGTTGCTTTTTATGTGAGAGCAACTGGACTGCATTGAACTTTGCTTGGCTGAGGAAGAAGAACATGTTTAAAGGGTATGAGTAATAAAGGACAGGAAAATATGGATGAGATTGCAGTGGGTGGCCACCTGACCAGGAAGAGGAAGATGATGAGGCAATGTCAGACTTCAGCCACCTTGGTATTTGCTGAAAAGGCAACACAGTGGTGCACAAACAGGTTCCTGCAGTGCATTCAAGATATCTTTTTGAGACAGAGACTGGAAGACTCTACAAGGAGAGGTGTGCTGCTGGACCTTGTGGTAACATACAAAAAGGTCTAGTTTGGGATGTGAAGGTTGAGGACAGCCTTGGCTGCAGTGACTGTGAGATTGTGGAGTTCAGGATCATGGAAGGGTGCAGAAGGGTAGTAATAGAATTGCAGCCCTGGGCTTCAGGAGAGCCAACTTTGACCTTTTCACAGAATCACAGAATTATTGAGGCTGGAAAAGACCTCAAAGATCATCATCCAGGCTATGACCTAACACCATCAGCTAAACCATGCCACCAAATGCCACATCCAAACTTTTCTTAAAGACCTCCAGTGACGGTGACTCCATCACCTCTCTGGGCAGTCCACTCCAGTGTCTAATTACCCTTTCTGTGAGGAAGTGCTTCCTAATATCCAACCTAAACCTCACCCAGTGCAGCTTCATACCATGCCCACTTTTCCTGTCACTAGTTGCCTGGGAGAAGAGTCCAACTCACACCTGACTACAACTTCCTTTTAGGTAGTTGTAGAGAGTGATAAGATTCCCTCTAAGTCTACTTTTGGATCAATTCCTCTAGAAGGAAGGAGGGAAGAAGAAAGCTAATATTCAAACACCACCTTCTGCAAGCTCAAGATCAGTGCATCTGCATGACTAAGAAATCAAGCAAGAGAGACAGGAGACCTATGTGGATGAACAAGTAGATTTGGGGAAATCTCAAAAGGAAGAAGGAAGTTCACAGTATGTGGAAAAAGGGACTGGTCACTAGAGAGGAATATAGGAACATTGACGGAGTATGTAGGAATGCAATGAGAAAATCAGAAGCCCACTTGGAATTAAATCTGATAAAGAACGTAAAAGATAACAAGAAAGGCTTCTTCAAGCACATTAACAGGAAAAGGAATAAAAGGCAAAAAGTGGTCTGCTGCTGAACGGGATGGATGACCTGGCGACAGATAGAAAAAGGCAGAATTTTGAATATCTTCTTTGCTTGAGTTTTTCTGCTAAGACTGACCTTCAGGAATCTCAGTCCCTGGATGTAAGAGAGGAAGTCTGGAGGAAGGAAGACTCTCTCTTATTTGGGAATGACTGGTCTAGAGTTGATCTTGACAAGCTAAATATCCACAAATCCCTGAACCCCAAAGGGATGCAGTCACAACAGAGGGAGCTGGCTAAGGTTATTGCTAAGCCAGTCTCCATCATTTTTTGAAAGGCCATGGAGAACAGTGGAGGTACCTGAGGACTGGAGGAAAGACAATGTTACTCCAGTCTTCAAAAAGGGCAAGAAATAAGACCCAGGAAATTACAGGTCAGCCAGCCTCCACCCCTGAAAAGGTCCCCTTATGCTAGATGCAGGCATTCTAGAAATGAAATAAAAAAACCTACACTTTGTGGTCCACCTCTTGGACCTATCTAGCCTCCTGGAAGACGTCTCTATGGTTTCTTAAAGGCACCCATCCTCAAACCGTAACAGAGACCTTCCATGCATGCTCATCTTTACACTTCTAAAGGTATTTCAAATCTCATGGTGAAATGCAGTAGGCAAAGGCCATAAATCAATATAGTGAATGACACAGTGGAGGAATTAACTCTGACATTTTAATAATCTGAGGAATCCAAAAGGCTCTCAAGAGCTACATTAGGCTGCACTGAGACCTGGATGGAATTATAGGATTATTTAATGATCAAATAGATACAAAGACATCCTAATGAATTTTAATGTGTCCTACTTGATATAGATGTTTTACTAGTAATTAGTAATAAATGTGTTCTATAACAATATTTCCCTTATCAAATAATCACAGACTATATCTAGTTGGAAGAGACTTTGAAGATCATCCAGTCCAACCATTGACCCATCACTGAAGGGTCCACACTAAACTATGTCCCTAAGCACCAGGTCCATATGCCTCTTCAGCTCCTCCAGGGATGGTGACTCCACCACTGCCCTAGGCAGATCATTCCAATATTTGATAACCCTTTCAGTAAAGAAATATTTCGTAACATCCAGCCTGGCACAGCTTGTAACCATTTCCTCTAGTCCTGTTGCTTGTCATCAAGGAGAAGAGGCTGCCCCCTCCTTACTCCAACCTCCCTTCAGTTAGTTGTAGAGATTGATAAGTCTCCCCTCAGCCTCCTCTTCTCTAGACTGAACAACCCGAACTCCCTCAGATGCTCCTCAGAGGTCATGTGCCCCAGGCCCTTTAAAAGCCTCATTGCCCTTCTCTGCAAACTCTCCAGCACCTCAATATCCTTCCTATTTTGAGGGGCCAAGAACTGAACACAGTACTTGAGGTATAGCCTCACCAGTGCTATGTACAGGAGTGATGACCTAAGTCTTATAAATAAAAGTAGTGATGCCTACAACGGCTTTGAGTGAATTGAAATGAATGTTATAGTACAATGTTGTTGGTAGAATTTCTGGTTAAATGCATATTTAACACACATGACATTATAAATTTTGCTGACTTTTCAGGGCTTTGCACAATATTCTGTACTCTTTTATGGGTATTACAATAACCAGAGGACAATTGGATGGCTCAAGTTCAGAATGCCACTTTCATATTTCCTTGTTGGAGTTGGGACTATTGGCTACAGCTTTATGATTGTCATTCGAACGTAAGTTCTCCTTGGATATGGAAAAAAAACTACATTCAAAAGGGCAGATAATTCCACTGTTAACCACTGAGACTTTTTAAAAATATGATGATTGCAAGAGCAGGATCATAAAAGGTCAAGTTCAAGATTAAAGTCATTCAAAGTTCCTTCAACCTATATTTATATAACTATTGTTTGGCATAGGAGCTGTGTTGCATCATTGTGAAAGCGGGTAACATTGATGAAATTCAATTGTTCTGCCTTTAATGACAACTTATGTGAGTTAAATTCTTTCATGAAAGAAAAAATTAAGAAAGAAGCACATAGTAAATAATTTTTTGTAACACAGTCTGCAGTAAATGATTCTCAGCAAGACTATAGTGATTAGGTCATATCTGCACAGTGATTTAGAAGAATAAATTCTACTGGCCATAGTAAGGATTTAAATGTTCTCTAGAATGCAAAATAATTTCTGGCAATGTGAAAACTATGCTTAATATAATGCTAAGTATATAATGTTAAAACAGTAGGGAGTACAGAAATAAGTGAAACAGTGCCTAACCAGAATGTCTGGTGAAATAGTAGCTTTTTTCTTTCAAATTCTGGACTTGAGTTTTGTCTTAGGATCAAAATTTAAATGAAATTTTATTTTATAGCCAAAATCACTGTTGAAATAAACTGTGATAATTTTGATGGTTTCTACGGAGATAGGCTACCAGTGAACACAATCTTTAATATGCTTGACTCAAGCAAGGTAACCACAATAATGCAGTTAAATATAGTGGTGGCTTTAAAATATGCCGATGGGGAAAAAAGTCAGAACACTGCACGTCAAAGTTCAAGGACACTTGAGAATACAGAGAAACTGCAGTTAATCTATTTCCATTGTCTTTTTTTTCCCCCTGAAGTCAGTATTTTTCATTTGCATGAGCGCTAGATAAATTAATTTTCTGTTTTTCAAATATTACATAGTTTCCTGCACAGGACAAGAAGCATTATTTCAAATGAAAAATCCCCATGTATTTAGTTACATACATGCATTTATGGAGGAGGAACAAACTACTACAGTAAATAAGTGCGCTGGTTTGCGGCCAGACAGATCCTCTCTTGCCCCGAGAGGGACAAAAGAACGACACTCACAAACAGACTGAGGATCAGGGGAGAAGTAACAACAGCTGGCGCCCTATGTATGGAATGACAGAGCCACTGTTGCCTCTGCCGCTGTGGTACAGATCAAAACTGCCGCCACCCCTCAGGCCACAAGAGTGGCTTTTCCAGCCAAAGCCATACTCGCTCCCTCGGCCTCGGAAGCAGCTTTGGAACTGAAGACACTGCTCGTCTTCTTGGATTGCAGGAGCCAATGCTCACCTCTCTGCTGTGGCTAGACCCCATTGCCACGGGACAAGTCGACTCTGGTCTGCTTACAACTGGCCCTCCCCCACTCCATGCCACTCACTCTCCCACACAGAACAAAAAGGAAAGGGCAGGCATCGCATTCTTAAGATTTTGCCCAATGCCTCTGGCTAGAGAGTCACTGTTGCCACCTTTAAAGTGGCAGCCACAGCCACATGCCCAGCTGACCCGTCGGAACCCATAAAACGCCCAAACGGTCACCCTGAACAAAACCTTGAGCCCAGCCACCAAAACCAACAACACCCAGATATCCATTTTAACTTTTCCATCTCTGCACTTCTCCAATCCAATTTGCAGAGTTGTCTGCAACAACCATCCTCTGCTACCAGAAAATCTGTGCTGGTCTGGGGCCAGACAGATCCTCTCTTGCCCCGAGATGGACAAGAGAATGACACTCACACAAACGGATTGAAGAGAGATGGGAAGCTTAAATGGAAAAGTAATTGGTGAGACTACAAAAACTACAAGCATAGTGGCAAAGATGTCCCAAAGTGTACAGAGTCCCTTACACAACACCCAAAGACCTCTCAACTCTTCCCTTCTCCCCACTTGAGGGTCTACCCAAAACCCCCAGGGCTCTTTCCCCCCCCTGCTAGGCTGGTCTCAGGCTGGCAGGTCTCAGACTGCTTCCCCTTTCTCCTCCTGGTATTAGGCCTAGACAGGCCTGAGAGGTCTTGAGATACTCCCCCACCAATACCCGACAGGAAGCATCTTCCACGGGAGCAGAGAGGAAAGAAAGAAGAAGAGAGTGACTTTGCAGATGAATTTATAGGGTGCAGAATTTGTGGGTAGAAATACGCTGCTTCCTGTGTCCACCTTATTGGGCTGGACACTTGGGACACCAGAGGTGTAACTTATGTAGCAGCAACAGGAGGTACCCAGCCTAAACTGCCACAAGTATTTAGTTTAGCTCAAAAGTAAATCTAAAAATATTTTTGATATTGTAGTTGAGAAAAGTCTTCATCTCAAAATTTTCCATTGTTATCAATAAGACAAAAAAAAAGATCCTAGCAAAAAATTCCTGTGGCCCAAACAAAAGAATATCCTTGAGGAAAAACACATTGAACATGTTAACTTCCCATCTGGATATATTACAGTAATATTAATAAATATTCAGTTGGACTTATGAACAGTTCTTGTATTCTTCAGCTCTTTGCCGGTTCTCCAGAAAACAACAGACTGGGCATAGGAACTAAAAGCAGTGTAACAGAAAGTGCTACCATTTTTTCTGCTCTTGACTGAGATCTTGGAAAGGCATTGTCTACATGAAAGATGTAGTTAGTGAAGACTATAATTATTTTCCTATTCAAAGGATATATTTAGATTCAGAACTCCTCTCTGCAGCTCTTCCAGTACATAACATAAGATAGAATCATTGCTGGTCTTAAAGAAATGATATCTCAACCTCAAGAGTGTTGACTTTCATTAAGAGAGAAAGAATTATCCTAGTCCAGAAACCTCAATCAGGGCAAGGTCCTACCAACAACCTTTCATGATCTCTGTCTCTTCTGTATATGAGCAGTAAAAGAAACCAACCACCTTGATACTCATTTATGACAGGTCAGAAGGATTTTCTGTACTATCGATGTGCTATTTTCTTCTCCCATTTGAAAGTATATATTTCACTGGAGTATTAAAATTGTGGTGTGTAGAATATATTGATATTAATAACATAAATCTGCTGCATCAGTGAACTTTAAAATAGGTGTTGCCTTTTCCTGACCAGGAAATTAATACGGTAGTGAAGGCTATATAGTTTATAACTTACCAATACACAAAGATATAGTCAAACTTGTGCTTAATGGTTTGAATTAAGTGATAAGTATGCAGAATCAAGATTCCTACTATTACAGGTGTGACAACAATTTGAAATAAAAAAGTTATTAGTCAAGATCAAGTCAGGTCACTAAAGAAATAATTCACTGTTTCTGGATACTCTTTAAAATCTTGTTTATAGTGCATAGAAGTGCATAGAAGACGAAAGGGAAGACAGTAAGCTGTAATAGTGATACTTTTATATGGCATAAGCAGGTTTTGTTCTGGGTTGTTATTTTAAATTCTTTTTTCCTCTATTAAGACTCTAACATCATGCTCTGTAGCTTTCTATCTGAGAGATATTCTTGATATCGTTTTCCTATTGTGTTTCTTACCTACCAGGGTTTCTGTAAGGTGTTAATGAATTACATTTATCTCATCAAAATGTGTATTGTGAGCTCAAATTTTCTAAATATGAAAATCTCTTTCTATGCATTGTTTTGCACTGAAATTTCCAGATTTAGTATAACAAAACTGATTGAAAAAAAATGTAATTTTTTTTCAGAACAACATTAGCATGTAGTAAAAATCTAACAGTTACACTCACATTGTGGAACTAGCTGTAACGAGGTCTTTCTGTGTCTTTCTGAATTTTGTAGAATGGCAAAGAATGCAAATGATGATGGTGGTGGGGATGATACTAGTTTTAATTTCAGCTGGAAAATGTTCACAAGCTGGGACTACCTCATTGGCAATCCTGAGACAGCAGACAATAAGTTTGCCTCCATCACAACAAGTTTTAAGGTAAAATGGAGTTCAATAAGCAGAGTTAGCCTCATTTATGTTTCACACTGGTTCAAATCAAATGAAACTAAGATTGAGTATTAACTGTGGCTGTGACCGAGAAGCTTAAACTAGAACTGGCAATTCAGCATCCTTCTGAGTCTGAGCCTTTGTGCCCTGCCATCTTAATTATATTCCTTTGATTGTGGGGGAAAATAAAAAAAAAAAAAAAAGGAAAAAAATAGAGTATTGGTGGGATCTTTTGTGTCCTCTGTGACTGCAGTAATAGTTTTACAAAAAGGATTCTGCTGTAAAAGTAATCTCCTTTTTCTCGTTTTGGATGGTTGCCAGCTTCTACAGTACTCTTCTGAAAATCTTGAAAAACACTGGTAAAATTTTACTGGCTTCGTGTTATCTTCCTCACTTGCTACACTGAAGAGAGACTATAAGACCATAGTATCATCTACAAAGGTCTATTTGTCATGTCAGAAAAACTTGCCTCAGAATTTTGAGGGTATATTTGCCTCTCAGAAAGAAAAATATTATTGTCCTTGCATAATATAAAGTTTTTCTTTCCAAATTAATTATGAAATATAGCCCAGTTTTCAAGACAATGCAAAGTTTTCTTACTATTCTTTTTAGTTTATAGGGTATGTTGATTTCAAGAGTCATTAAGTGAAGACTCTGGGACAGAAGGCAGGATGCACTGATGTGAAAAGAATGAAACGATATCTATGTAAAAGAATGTATTTATACTTTTGGGTCAGTGTGGGAGCTAGAGGACCAAACACTAGCTGTGCTATCCAACGTACAACACCCTTCCTTTCTGCAGTGGTTGTATAGCCGATGCTCAACAGAAGCAACATGAACTCTGGCAGTCAAAATCTCAGGGTCCACTAAGGTTCAAACCAGATTGTATGAGACAATGTATGCTCATCTCCTCATCTCAAACCAGATTTTATGAGACAATGTATGCTCATCTCAACTGATCCCCCAGGGATCAGTGCTGGGACCCATCCTGTTCCATATCTTTACTGATGATCTGGATGAAGGGATTGAGTCAGTTATCAGTAAATTTGCAGGTGACACCAAGTTGAGAGCAGGTGTTGATCAGTTAAAGGGTAGAAGGGCTCTGCAGAGGGACCCTGACAGGCTGGACAGATGGGCAGAGCCCAACATGATGGCATTCAACAAGTCCAAGTGCCGGGTGCTGCACTTTGGCCACAACAACCCCATGCAGAGCTACAGGCTGGCAACAGAGTGGCTGGAGAGCAGCCAGACAGAAAGGGACCTGGGGGTACTGGCTGATAGTAGTCTGAACATGAGCCAGCAGTGTGCCCAGGTGGCCAAGAAGGCCAATGGCATCCTGGGCTGTATCAGGAATAGTGTGGCCAGCAGGAACAGTGAAGTCATTCTGCCCCTGTACTCAGCACTGGTTAGGCTGCACCTCGAGTATTGTGTCCAGTTCTGGGCCCCTTAATTTAAGAAGAACATTGAGATACTTGAACATGTCCAGAGAAGGGCAACGAGGCTGGTGAGAGGTCTGGAGCACAAACACTACAAGGAGAGGCTGAAGGAGCTGGGATTGTTTAGCCTGGAGAAGAGGAGGCTCAGGGGTGACCTCATTGCTGTCTACAACTACCTGAAAGGAGGTTATAGCCAGGAGGTGGTTGGTCTCTTCTCCCAGGCAACCAGCACCAGAACAAGAGGACACAGTCTCAAGCTGCACCAGGGGAAGTTTAGGCTTGAGGTGAGGAGAAAGTTCTTCACAAAGAGAGTTGTTAGATGTTGGAATGTGCTGCCCAGGGAGGTGGTGGAGTCACCATCCCTGGAGGTGTTCAAGAGGGGATTGGACATGGCACTTGGTGCCATGGTTTAGTAGTCATGAGGTCTTGGGTAACAGGTTGGATTTGATGGTCCTTAAGATCTTTTCCAACCTAACTGATTCTGTGATTCTGTGATCTCTAAACATGATGCCCAGTGTGCATTTGCATCTTTGTAATTTATTTGACTTCTAACAACTAGGGAAGGAATGTGGTGTCTTGACCTTCAAAGTACTCATAATATTCTTTTCTTTCTAACAAGTGCAGGAAGCTATCGTGGAGGAGCAGGAAAGCCGAAAAGAAGAAAATATTCACTTGACTCGGTTCCTGAGGGTTCTTGCTAACTTCTTAGCTCTATGCACACTTGCTGGGAGTGGCTACCTCATCTTTTTTGTTGTCAGAAGATCCCAGAAATTTGCACTGGAAGGTTTGGAGAACTACGGGTGGTGGGAAAGAAATGAAGTTCGTGCTAGCAAATTTCTAAAATAGATGTGGCTTGAAACTGTGTTCCTCTACTCTGCATGTTGCCTTTTTTTTTCCTTTTTTCCTGATTTTTTAAATACTAATTAAGGATGGTAAATGTAAAACAAAATAATTTTCTTGTCTCTTTGCTTCCTGCTTCATTAAAATTATTATTCCTTAGTTAATTCTTTACAATGTCTTTAGTATTTAGTTTTTATTTGAAGTGTTTACCTTTCTTCTGCTGTGTGAAGATTGTTTTCCAGCCACTCTATGGAATCACATGACCTCTTTATGGAACCCACTCTCCTATTGCTTTTCTTCTGACACTGGCCCAAGCAAAATGACTGTCCAAATTATTTGGGGCCACATAGATGCAACTCTGCAGTTTAGCCATAGAACAAAACACATACTTTCCAGTTCCAGCTGCCCAGTCCAAGAATCCAGTACATGGTTTTGTGCTTAATCTACTTTTTTAGAGCTCACACAGGTCTGCCTGATAGATGTGGATAATGATAGTGACTGTGTTTGCTATAACTGTGGAATAAGCACCTGGTGTCACAGTTGCTATTTTCCTAGCAAAGACACTACTGTATATATTGTGATAGGCTGTTTAGGTTAGATTAAATTACTAAGAAAAGTAATTACATTTTGATTTGATGGGAAAGAAACAAAAACTATTTGGCTTGCAGCCACACAAGTTAAAAAAGTGACAACAGACTAGCAGATAAAGACAGGTCAAGAGGAATTCAGCTTTCTTTCAGCTGAAAGGTGTGGTAACAAATTTGTGCTAACAAGAACTGTTCTACTGAAAGCTGTTACTGCTGCAGACTGGAAAGAAGTTAAACATATGCATGTTTACAATTGTTGTTTTATTTTTGATTGCTTTACAAAAAGTATTGCTAGGGAGACCATATCACAGAACTAAGATCTGGAGTGGCTGTGCCTGTAAAGGAAAGTGGTTAAGGCAATATTGCCATTATATGGCAAAAACATATTTGTGAAGTATGAAATGTTGCTTTTGATTTAATATTAATTCTTAATGTAATATTTAGAAAAATGCAAATGCAGCTCTTGCATACGATTCAGGAAACAGTGTGTAAAAAAATTACATTTTTCATGAAAAAATTAAACTCCTTATGTAAGTTTTTTTTTTCATTACACTGAAAACTAATTAAGGAATATGATTAAGGGATTAAAAAATGTTAACAAGGAATTACAGTGACTTGGAGAAGTCCAGGGTAAATTCATTTTATGTCATCTGTTCCTGAAGCTGCCAGCCTAATAAAGGTGACTTTGTGGACAAGGCCTTTTCCTTTCTATTCTCTTCCGACACAAGTAAATTTTTAAATTCCCTCTCCATTCCGTCATTACCTAGTTATATCAGATCACGGTTCAGATAAAATTTCCTAATGTGTCAAGGAGAACAGCAAATTAGTGGAAATGGACAAGCTGGGACAGTTGCAGGTTGCCATCAGCCTTTGTACCACTCCCTATACATGACTGTTGCTTAGTGACTGGTCACGAATGAAGATTCTTGCACTGTGTAACAATTTCCCCAGGACTTTGGAAATTCAGGAAAAATGGAGAAATTCAGGCAAAATGGAGAATAGTGCCTCTGATTCCCTTGTTAATATGTCCTGAAACTAGGTGAAAAGTGCTGAACAAAATTGACTTTTCTCAATTTACAGAAGGTAGTTAACACATTAGGATGTAGTATAAGCATCTTGCAATCTGAAACAACTCAACAGATATTCAGCCAGAGAATATTAGAATATTCTGCTAGTAGTGTATGTGGAGTACATTTGCACTGAAGTTATTAAACCATGTTGTCAATGCTCTAATTCTAGAAATCATAAGAGAGTTTTTGTTATTATGAGATATAATTTCTATCTCTATTGATTTTTTTAATGGAACTTACTGGAAACACAAGTTGTTAGCACATTATTCAGCAGATTCCAGTCAAATCTATGACTACTACAATCTTTATTAGTGGAAAACATGATTTATTTTACCGAGACTAGTTACTTTAAATGAACTTATCATTTAACTAATGAGCAGACAGTGTTCAATATTTGATGTTGTGTTGAAACAGTTTAATAGGCCTGGATACTGGTGCTTAAATATGGTAGCAGTCACAGGATTTCTCACCAGATTAATGGCAGCAGGGAAAGCTTATGTCAGCAGTAATTTTCTAGCTTTCAGAGTGTACTGTAAAGACCTGGTATCTAAAGTAGTTAATGTTACAGAAAGACATGATGTGTTTTGAACCAGAATTTTAGTTATTAGTGGCTGCTTCTTCATTGTTGTTTCTGCCCTAGGGAAAACTCTATCTCAGTAAGGAAAAAAGACCTTTGAGATTCGCTCAGCAAATAGTGAATACAAGGCCACAATGGCTATCAGCTGTAACTTTACCATATACCCACAGTGCCATGCAGCCTCTCTTCTGGTAAACCATTCCATAGTTTTTAAGTCACACAGAGTAGTGAAACTATCAGTAATAAATAAAAGGGAAGAAAATCTGCTTCAGTAGGTGAGCTTCAAGTTGACAAGAAGTCCAGAATATAAATCAGCTCCTTTCTGAAATCAGACTATATTAAAGTGGCTAAGATTTAATGGTTAATTGCTTTGTTCAGCAAAATCCTTCACAAGCAACTAAAAAATATAATGATAATGTATTTATGAAACTATATGAAAAATATTTATGCTTTTCAAATACATAACTCATCATAGTTTTGGGGCTTTGAAAGTTCAATGTGCTGCATTTTGTCTCAGCAAAATGTTGCATTTTTGATTGTAATAATTTCTCACTTTTCAGCTTTGCCAGTTTCTGTATCTCATTTTGCTTCTTATCTTAATAATGTCTTTTGAGATGGGGAGCTTTTGAGATGGGGAACATCTATTAAATCAAGGCATTAAAAGAAGCACATTAGAAAGAAACTAAGAAAGAATGAGCTTGCTTCAGATAAATGGTTAAAAAAGACAGCGTATAATAAAAATATATAAAATACTGAATGTTCAAGAGAAAGAAAAACAGTGACTTCTGTTACTGTTGCCATGCAGCAACAAGCAAAATTTCAATAATGTACTATATTTAGACCTGCTTGAAGGACATACTTTTATTCAAAATATATATATTCACTATGTTTTCCAATATGAGAACTACAACAAATTAATTGAGCAAAAGCCAAGGTAGACAATATCCACTACTCTTCCTTCATCTGTTTTACTTGGCTAAAGATAGAGATGCCTTCTCAAAAGCACCCTGTTGTAAGAGCTTAAAGGGAAGGAATGGTAGAAGGTACCTAGCAGTGCTATGAATGACAAAATTTACATCTGACTGAAAGAAGACTGATCTAAGGCATGAAAGTGAATACTTCTGGAGGTGTAATAAGACATATTTTTCATATTTAATATTTCTGGCAGTGATATCTTCAAACACTGCTGCAACTTATTTACCAAGTATAATTACAGGTTCTATTACTCAGTTGTGAATGATACATTTCATATATGAAGACAGTTAAATGATTCAAGAACAAATCTAAGAATTTTCAATACAGTGATTCAAATTGGAAATAAAGGTGCTGTGATCTGCAGTTTCCTACAAATGGGATTCTGTTGCAGATTAGATGGGGACTCATGACTTGCTCCTCTGTCTGGTATCTTCCCAGATGTTGTGACTATAATTTGAGCATCCCTAGGCTCAGAGAGGGCTAGGGACCTCTCTCTTCTCAAGCCCAGTTCATGGCCTGGAGCTTTCCCTTGGCTCAGAGAGGTCTAGGGGGCCTCTCTCTCTTTTGTGCTCCATTGTTGGGCTGCAGTCTTTCCATGGCTCTTCTGGGATTCAGTTCTCTTGGAGCTTTTCCCCTTTCTGCCTTGGTCCAGGTGCAAGGCCCAAGTGTAATTTGTTGCCAATTAGGACAAGCTCTTCAGCTGCTACTCTGGCAGCATTTGGCTCTTACTTTCTGGGTGAGAACATGGCAAATTGCCTTCTTGGCTGGTTTAAATATTGGCTGAAGACAGTTAATGCCCTTTGGTAACAGAGAAACCTGATAACTGAACCTAGAGGATGGGACATATCCAAACCTAGCCAGGGTCACAACAGTTCACAGGTGTGCTATATGTTTATCGGACCATCTGGACCCCAGGAAGTTTACAGGTTCACATGTTCACAGGTGCTTAGCCCATTGTCTGAGTTTGGCCATGTTTTGGGTTTGACCCTTCAGGACGGGAGGTTACTAATTACATGAAAACCACACCTAACTGAACAAGTTCCCAGACTGGTGGAGCTGGAATCCAGGACTTGTTGTTCATATATGTTTGCCCTATTATTGCTCATCCTTTTGCAGCTCTTGGGCTAGCCCAACCCTTGGTGTGTCACAGGTCATCTACTCTTGTGCATACATTTATCCCTGGAAATTGTAGCCATAAGAGAATATGAGACCCCAGAGACAATGAGGATTGTGATCTGAGATTCCGCAGTATCATGACAGGATCGAATATTTCTATTGACAGACAAGATATAAAGCTGTTAAAATATATTGGAATTTTAAGTTTCATGATTGGTTGTGTTTGCTGTAGTTGACTCCTGCAGATTTACCATGCTGGGCTATGTTTGCTGTAAAGTCTTAGGTTTAAAGGTCTTGGCATCCAAAAAGCCAACCACATCCTGGGGTGCCTTCAAGCACAGCATTACTAGCTGGTCAATGGAGGTTCACTGGTGTGGCCCCACCTGGAGTCTTGTGTGCAGTTTTGTGTTCCTCAGTAGAAGATGGACATCAAACTATTACAGTGTGTTAACAGTAGGACAAACAAGATGGGGAAAGCTTGAGGGTAATGTGCCTTGGCTTATTCAGCTTAGACAGGAGAAGGCTGAGCGGTGACCTCATCACTCTTTGCACAGCGGGAGGCAGCAGAGGGGAAAATGACAATCTCCTTTCTCTGGCATCCAGGAACAAGACACAAAGAAATGGAATGAATCTATGGCAGGAAAAGTTCAGAATAGACATTAGAAAAAAGTTCTTCATTGAGAGGGTGGTTGATCACTGAAACAGGATCCCCAGGGAAGTGGTCATAATACCAAACCTGTCAGGACTTCTACAGTACTCTTGGTTGTATGGGTTAGTTTTAGGTAGTCTTGTGAAGAGCAGGGATTGGGGCTCAGTGATCCTTATAGTAGGAATGTTTTTTATAGAATATCTATGTGTCTGTTGGGAATATGTGGTAGAGATACAGTATAAACAGTACTGGAAACAGGTTTTGTGAAGTTCTCTAATAGAATTTTGGTTAAAGTGTAGGTACTAGTCAGAATAACTAACATTTTATTATTTCAGTTGTTTAATTGAAACATAAAAAATGTAAAAAGAAAAAGAGATCTCATATATACATCTGCAGTAGATTACAACTGATTTTTCATCCTTTTCTTCTTTTGTGAAAACATCTTGTGATTTGTATAGTGGATTTTGTCTTTCATTAAGTCAAAAACCAAATAAAAAGTAGTAAGAGAAATACATTCCCCTCACAAATCAGTAATAATAATAAAAGAACTTGCCTCTAACTTATCTAAACTTTTTTTTTTTCTTTCTCTTTTATCTCTTTTCCTTCCTTGCAGGTGAACATGGTTATGTCACTTTTAGGAATGTTCTGTCCTACTTTATTTGATGTAATCAGTTCTCTGGAAAACTACCACCCTCGAATAGCTTTAAGATGGCAGCTGGGACGAATCTTTGCTCTTTTTCTTGGCAATCTCTACACTTTCATTATTGCCCTAATGGATGAAATCAATCTCAAGGCAAGTTATTTACCTCTCTTCAACGTTTTTAATGTGTATCTGGGCAAAAAGGAGGTTTTCTAGCTAGTGACAGACATAATAAAATTTGCTCTTTTCTTTCCATACTGTAAATCATGTCCATGTCTAGGCTGGTAATGAGAATCTTGGAGTAGAAAAGGTTGAGAGTTGGTAACAAACTCATGTTGTGTTTTTTTTCCCCCAATTTTTTTCTTTATGTAGTTGGAAGAAGAAAAGATAGTAAAGTATAATATGACAATATGGGAAGCCAGTCTGTACAATGGTACTATTCCAGAAAATTCAACTGCTCCTCCAATACAGGTGGACCCTGCAGATGTTCCCAGAGGGCCATGCTGGGAAACAATGGTAGGACAGGTAATGTAACTGCTTTGAGCTTATATTTGAAAATAGATCATAATCTGTTAAAGATGTGATATCTCAGCCCTCTTTATTTCTACTGATAAGCGGCATTAAGGTGAGATAATGTGTGGAAAAGTAGGTGTGGGATGTTTTCCTGGTCTAAAAAGTTGAGAAAAAATTATTTGAGTCTTTTTTGGAAGCTGTCTGGTAGGAAATGCTTTCTCCTGCTTGTTGATAGTGTTGAAAGTATTTACTTCCCTTCCCCAACTCCTGCCCTTCTTTTCACTACTTTCTTAGTTCTTCAGCCCATCTTTGTCCTGCAAAATGTGTTTAGCAATTTCAGAAAGCTGGATTCATCACAACTTCTAATAGAAGTTGTAATTCTGATTAAAATTTTAATTAGGCAATACCACTTTCTGACTAAAATGCACTTAAAGAGAAAAAAAATTAAATGTAGTAGCTCAAGAAGGAAATACATGCAAGATAGGTCTTGCAGCAGGATGCTTCTGAGAAGGCATCTCTATCTTTAGTCAAGTAAGACAGATGAAGGAAGAGTAGTGGATATCCTCTACTTTGACTTCAGCAAGGCTTTTGATACCCATAACATCCTCTTAGGCAAACTCAAGAAAAGTGATTTAGATGACTGGACTGTGAGGTGGATTGGTAACTGGCTCAACAACAGTGTTCATAGAGTTGTGATTGGAGGTGCAGAGTCCAGTTGGAGGCCTGTGGCCAGTTGTGTTCCCCAGGGAATGGTAACGGGTCCAGTTTTGTTCAATATCTTCATCAATGCTCTGAATGAGGGGATTGAGAGTATCCTCAGCAAGTTTGCTGATGATACAAAACTGGGGAGGGTGGTTGACACCCCATCAGTCTGTGCAGCCATCCAATGAGATCTGGACAGTCTGGAGAGCTGGATTAAAGTGAACCTCACAAAGTTCAAGGACAAGTGTAGAGTCTGCATCTGGGGAGGAATTTCACCAGGCACCAGTAAAGATTAGGGGTTGTCTTGTTGGAAAACAGTCCCATGGAGAAAGACCTTGGAGTCCTAGTGGACAGCAAGTTGCCCATGGCACAGCAATGTGCCCCTTGCAGCCAAGTGGGTTAATGGTATGCTGGAGTCCATCAAGAAAAGAAGATCCAGCAGGTCTAGGGATGTTCTCCTCCCACTCTACTCTGTCATAGTGACACTACACCTGGAATACTGTATTCAGTTTTGGCCTCCTCAGTTTGAGAGGCACAGGGATCTCCAATGAAGAGCTATAGGGATCACTGTGGGACTTCTGTCCTATGAAGAAAGACTGAGAGAACTGGGATTGTTTAGACTTGAGAAGAAAAGCTGGGAAGGCATCTTATCCATGTCTATAAATATTTGAGGGGTGGGTGTCAAGGTGAGGGTGATGGTCTTCTTTTGGTGGTGCCCAGTGATAAGACAAGGAACAAAGGGTGCAAGCTGGAACACAGGAGCTTTAACCTCAACATGGGGAAAAAATTTCTTTACAGTGAGGGTGATGGAGCACTGGAACAGGCTGTCCAGAGAGATTTTGGGGTTTCTTTCTCTGGAGACTTAGAACTCCCACTTGAATGCTTTCCTGTGTGGCCTGCCCTAGGTCATCCTGCTTTGGCAGAGAGGATTTGACTAGATGATCTCTGGAGATCCCTTCCAAGCTCTTACATTCTGTGACAATGCAAAAGAGTAATACTGGTTTAATAGTAAAATTGCTCAATCATTTTATTAAACTGAACTGAACGTTTGTTATTGATCTATTAATGTGAAATGTCATTTCCAAAGAGTTTTCTAACATTCCTCTTTCTCTATTGGGGTTTTTTTTATGCATGGGAATGAATTTGCCACTGAATCATAACTGTTGTTGCCCCATCACTTTGCCAATAATTTCACCTCCTAACTGAATAAATCACCAGTAGTGAATAGAAAGACAGGGAAAACAGTCACTCTCTTATTTTCACTGATGCTGAATAATAAGCTAAGAAAATCAAAGGCTCATCATTAGGCTAAATTTCTCCATAATTTCAGATCAGGAAGAATAATATCACAGAAGGATTTAGTAAGAGGAATGAGAATTTTCATTAGGAATTTTGTCTTTCCTGTGCAAATTCAGTGAAAGTTTTGTGGTTCTTGAGAAAGTAAAGGTGGGTTTTTTGTTGTTTGTTTTAATATTAAAAAATGCTCCCAAAGTCAAAAGGATCCAAAGCAATCTTGACTGGAAGCCTTTCCCAGTCTAATCCCTGAAAGTCTCATCTGCTAGTATGAAGGCAAATTAGAACAAAGGGTAGTTCTAGCAAATGAGGAGCAGTTTTTCTCCTGGCTTTTAGAATCAGTGAACATAGAAGAGGATCAGACTCTTTCCCATATTGAAGCAGGATAAGCAGTTAGGGACCTAGTCCAGTATTTCATTATTATTGTAATTATTAATTGTTTAAATATATCGTTGTTAACACAAAATACTGCTTTAACAGGAATTTGTGCGACTCACAGTCTCTGATACGATGACAACTTACATCACAATTCTAATTGGCGATTTCTTGAGAGCTGTCTTTGTTAGGTTTTTTAATTACTGCTGGTGCTGGGATTTGGAGTATGGATTTGTAAGTATCTGGTTTATTATTTTAAAGGTCTTTGTCAGATTAGCACTTCACATTTTTGTAGATGGCTACATTTTTCATTCAATGTTGGAAATGTTGGCTGATGCATAGCCTTTAAAATCTCTGAACTGCATTATGTTAGTTTTTCTCAGAATTTGCTTCTGCCTTCATTACTCTTTGGTAACTTTATGAAATGTGGGGCTTTTTTTTTTTTTATAAAATTGTTTAAGGAAGATGGGTACACATTTTTTACATATTTCCAATTTGAAGGCTGATTTCCTGTTCTACAGAATACAATCGTAGTGATTTTCATGGGATTTTGGATAGGGTCTTCTAGCACACAGTATGAAGAAAATCATGAAGAAACTTATTGTAGAAATTTTATTATATATAGTTTTATTATAATTAGTATAGCTAAATTAAACTTAGTAAGTCCCGTAATATAAGCCAGTATAAACCCTTCACTTGGGAGCTGAGACTATTGCTCTTTTACACAGATCTGAGCTAAATTAATTTAACCAGCTAAGAAATCTACAGGCTAAGGTCTGATGTTGCTTTTCTACCTGTTAAGTAGTAATCAGGATATTGGCAAAGGTTGTGAAGCTCCTGAAGCTTCTTTTGTAATTAATGAGAGGTATGGAAAGGAGATGAGTCATTTAAAGTTATCTGCATGAGCAGCCAGTGTAGCTGTTCTGGCACACATTTATCTTTCTTTCTTCAAAATTTTACCTTCGTGCCTGCACAATTTATTGTTTTACTAAAAGAAACCTCTCAGAAAATGATAATTTTCAGGTGCAAGAGAAAGTTTTGGTGTTTTCTATAGAAAAAATACCACTGTCATTTGCTGGTTCTTATGAGATTTTGGTCTTTATCACAAGGTTCAGTCTTCCAATTCTATAATGTGTCTCAAACAGGACTGGTGAATCATTTTATCTAGTGCTACACCTGACAGGAAATAGCTCATATATTGTGTTTTCCAAAGATGTTAAAGTGATATAGCCTTTTCCCTCTCAGGACATCCATGATCAGTGAAAGTCTGAATGGATTAGAACATGAAAGCCATTCTGAAGACTGTAGGACAGACTCTTTACCTAGTATGACTTATCTTCCATTTGAACTTCCTTAAGCCTCTTCTGTCTTGCTATTTTACTCTGAATCTGCATACTTTTATGCATGGACTTCTTGTTGTGTGCGCCTAGTGCTATTTGAGGTGATCATGGATATCCAGAGCGGATGGAGGCTGTAGTCTCCTAGTGCTTGTTCTGGTACATAAGCTAATAAGTACATGTGTATTTCAGTCATTTTTCAAATGCAATGTGTTCAGTATTTTCAGCCATAAGTGTTAATGAGTTACAGACAAATAAATAGGGTAAAAGAAGAAATATGGAAATGTTTCAAGATTTGGAAAAACAAAATGAAATTGCTCAGATGAATAGTTCGGAAATATAAAACTACGACACAGCAAGGCACCAGCTGTCCAGGATGTTTCTGGATTGCATAGATGACAACTTCCTCCTCCAAATGGCAGAGGAATCAACAAGAAAAGGTGCTATGCTGGACCTTGTTCTCACCAACAGGGAAGAGCTGGTAACCAATGTGAGGCTCAGAGACAGCCTTGGCTGCAGTGACCATGAAGCAGTTGAATTTAAGATCCTCAGGGCAGCCAGGAGGACGTATTCTAAGCTTACAATCCTAGACTTCAGACATGGAGACTTTGATCACTTCAGGGATCTGCTGGCCAAAGTGTCATGCCCTAGAGGGAAGAGGGGCCCAGGACAGCTGGTCAGTATTCAAGGACCACCTCCTCTGTGTCCAGGAGCAATGTATACCAACAAAGAAAACACAGGGAAGACTGCTAGGAGGCCTGCCTGGATGAGCAGGGAGCTGCTGGACACACTGTCACTTAAAAGGACTACAAGGAGTGGAGGAAAGGACATCTGGAATGGGAGGTATATAAGGAAGCAGCCCGAGCACCAAAAGACCTAGTTAGGGAAGCCAAAGCACAGTTTGAATTGAATCTAGCCAGGGAGGTTAAAGGGAACACCAAGAATTTCTACAGGTATGTTAATGGTAAAAAGAAGACTAGGGAAGGTGTGGGCCCCCTCAGAAAGGAAACAGGTGAAATGGTCACAAGGGACCTAGAAAAGGCTGAGGTTCTCAATGACTTCTTTACCTCAGTCTTCACTGCAAGGGCCTCCAGCCACACTCCTGGAATAGTCATGGAAGCTAATGGCAAGAACCAGAAGAAAGAACTGCCCATCATAAGTGAAGATCAGGTTTGTGATCACCTGAAGAACCTGAAAGTGTTCAAGTCCATGGGACCCGACGGGATACACCCACAGTTACTGAGAGGACTGGCAGATGAGGTTGCTAAACCCTTCTCTATTATATTCCAAAAGTCCTGGCAGTCTGGGGAAGTCCCCACTGACTGGAAAAGGGGAAACATTACTCCCATTTTCAAAAAGGGGAAGAAGGAAGAACCAGGGATCTGCAGGCCAGTCAGTCTCACCTCTCTGCCCGATAAGATCATGGAGCAGATCCTCCTGGAGGCACTACTGAGACAGAAGAATAGTGAAGAGGTGATTTGGTACAGTCAGCATGGGTATACCAAGGGCAAATCCTGCCTGACAAACCTGGTGGCCTTCTATGACAAGGTCACAACATTAATAGATGAGGGGAGAGCAACTGATGTCATTTACCTGGACCTGAGCAAAGCCTTCGACACTGTCCCACACCACATCCTGGTCTCCAAACTGGTGACACATGGGTTTGATGGGTGGACCACGAGATGGATAAAGAACTGGCTTGATGGCTGCACCCAAAGAGTGGCTGTCAATGGCTCCGTGTCCCAGTGGAGGCCAGTGACAAGTGGAGTCCCTCAGGGATCAGTCCTGGGACCAGTCTTGTTCAACATCTTTGTTGGTGACATGGACAGTGGCATGGAGTTCACCCTCAGCAAGTTTGCTGATGACACCAAGCTGTGTGGTGCAGCAGACACGCTGGAGGGAAGGGATGGCATCCAGAGGGACCTTGACAGGCTGGAGAGGTGGGCCCAAGCCAACCTCATGAGGTTCAACAAGACCAAGTGCAGGGTCCTGCATCTGGGTTGAGGCAATCCCAAGCACAAATCCAGGCTGGGCAGTGACTGGATAGAAAGCAGCCCTGAGGAGAGGGACTTGGGGGTGGTGGTGGATGAGAAGCTCAACATGAGCTGTCAATGTGCACTTGCAGGCCAGAAAGCCAACCAGATCCTGGGCTGCATCTGGAGAAGTGTGGCCAGCAGGTCAAGGGAGGTGATTCTCCCCCTCTACTCAGCTCTGGTGAGACTCCACCTGGAGTACTGCATCCAGTTCTGGAGCCCCTATTACAAGAGGGATATGGACATGCTGGAATGTGTCCAGAGGAGGGCCGCAAGGATGATCAGAGGGCTGGAGCACCTCTCCTGTGAGGACAGACTGAAAGAGTTGGGGCTGTTCAGTCTGGAGAAAAGAAGGCTCTGAGGTGACCTTATTGTGGTCATCCAGTATCTGAAGGGGGCCTACAAGAAAGCTGGGGAGGAACTTTTTAGGATATCAGGTAGTGATAGGACTAGGGGGAGTGGAATAAAGCTGGGGAGGGACTTTTTAGTGTGTAAGGTAGTGATAGTACTAGGGGGAATGGAATAAAGCTGGAAGTGTGGAGATTCAGGCTGGACATAAGGAAGTTCTTCCCCATGAGAGTGGTGAGAGCCTGGAATGGGTTGTCCAGGGAGGTGGTTGAGGCCCCATCCCTGGAGGTGTTTGCAGCCAGGCTGGATGAGGCTCTGGCCAGCCTGGTCTAGTGTGAGGTGTCCCTGCCCATGGCAGGGGGTTGGAACTAGATGATCCTTGTAGTCCTTTCCAATCCTGACTGATTCTATGAATCTATGATTCTTTAAAGAATGGTATTTATGTGTCCATACTGGAAGCAAAAATTTATGATACTGTGCTTTCTTCAGCAGACCAATTAAAAATGAGAGCTCAAGGCTGAAACTTTAAGTAAATATTAGAATCAAATATACTCAAATGAGAAATAAGATATTTACATTAAGCAGGAAGATGATTTGCAACTTCAATCAATCCTTAGAAAGAATTCCTCAACAGTGAAACTGTTAAAATATGAAAGATAGTGTTATAGTTCAAACAGAAGTTAAACCACAACAGCCTCATGGCTCGTACAGCATTGGAGGACACCTTAGATTATCACTACCAGCTACTCCAATGGAAAATCTATTGGTTTAAAGTTTAGCTCTGAACAAATCTCAAAAAAAGTTTCAGTGAAGTACTGCAATCTGTATTAATGTATGTCTCTTGGCTTTGAGTCATATTGTGACTTGATGGTAAGATGCAACAAGGGGCCTTACAACAGAATGCCGGTATGCTGCTTCTGTATGTGACAGTTTAAATCTACTGTGAGTCATCACCTTGAAACGCTTTGTGCAAGCTTAATGAAAGAATCTGTATTCTTTCTTCCAGCCATCATATTCTGAGTTTGATATAAGTGGAAATGTGCTGGGACTGATCTTTAACCAAGGCATGATCTGGTAGGTGTGGAAAAGCATGGCTCGCATGCAGGAGTGTAGCTGTATCTGTGAAAAATTCTGGCCCTGTCCCAGTCCTTTATTTTGATGGAAGTTTAATGCAATATGAATCAAACTCTGGTACACTGCAATCAGTGGGAGCACTTCAGTAGTAGTTCTGGGCTAAATGCAACTAGATGCATCTGGGTTGTGAAATGAGCTGGTAAGACTAACCAGCAAAAAGCTGCATAGATCAGTCTTAACTTTTTGTTGACTGACTGATTATTAAAACAAGCACCTGGCTTGTACTGTATTGATCTGAATTTCAGCCTTTTGAAATACCATACCACTCTTTCCCCATGTGTCCTGTGAAAAAAGGCCTCAGAAAAAGCATGCATACACTTCTAAGCTTCTGAGCACCAATATACACATTCTGGCACAGAAACTGTGGCAGCACCCTTCAGGTAATTGCACGCTACTAGGCTGTGACCACATTTACATGTCAATTTTTATTTGCAGGGCCATGTAAGGCACTAGAGCTGAAGTGTCTTTCAAAATAATGTCTGATGGCCTAAAGTGAATCAAATACATCACACGAATTTGGAGGTTTGGCGGAATTATAATAAACATACATGGCCAAAACCCTTATTTTATATATATATATATATGATAAATTGGTTTCTGTTTTATCTGAACTTTACAAATTCTATTCTATTATGTTATACTGAAAACTTATGATAATAGCTATAAGCTACCCAGATTTTGACCTTGAGGAAATTGAGGTGTATTTTGCAAATTATTTCTATGAGGGTAAGGAACATGTCCATGAAATACTCTCTCCATTCAGTGTAGACTAGTAAATACTTTATGTTTTAATTGAAGATATATTAAAAGGGAAAGGAGACATTAACATAATAGAATCTGTCATGATAGTTTGAAGGTCTTTCCAACCACAAAGATTTGTTTCCTATTTTTTAAATAGAAAAAAATGAGGCACTTGGAGGCAAAGCAGCTTAGTCCTGGTCACCTAGACAAAGATTAAGAAAGAAGGTGATTCCTGATCTCTTACATTCTGTATTATTTGGCCAGACAAATGAAAGTAATTGCTCTTCAGTAAGCATGGCACAAGAAATGAAGCGTGATAAAAATAAAACAATCCCAACTGTTTCAGTGTTACAATCATGCAGACATATAAAATAAGGAAAAAACCCCCAAATTTAACAGAATTGCTAAATAGTTTGTTGGAGTGTAGCACTAAACTACTGTGGCAATAGTAATAAAATAAATGTCAGCTAAGCATCCTTCCTGAAATAGTGCTAGTATATTAAGAAAAATAATAAAATTAAACAAGATTAATTTGGTAATAATTAGCTTGAGAACTGTTCTTTTTTATACAGCACAAGTGAGGTGCTACCTGAACTAGTGGGACAAAGAATGGAGTGTATTTATTAGGTGATCATTTAATTTGCAAAGAGGTCTTTGTAACAAAAAAAAAAAAAATCATATGAGAATTCTCTTCATACAACTCCTTCTTAAAACAAGAGTAAAGATATAAGACCACTAAAAAAACCCATAAAGATGATTTTATGAACTTGATTTCTGAGTGCACAGTGTATATGGCTGCAAAGCACATTCATGTAGGGCATGAGTGGATAGACAGGAACACACAGGTCCTGCAAAAAAAAAAATTCTCTTACTTCTTTTCTAGGATGGGATCTTTTTATGCTCCATGTCTCCCAGCCATCAATGTATTCCGCCTCCACACTTCAATGTACCTGCAGTGCTGGGCAGTGATGTGCTGCAATGTCCCCCAAGAGAGGGTCTTTAAGGCTTCCAGATCCAATAACTTCTACATGGCTATGCTGCTTTTCATCCTTTTTCTCTCCACGCTGCCTGCTGTGTACACCATTGTCTCCATCCCACCATCTTTTGACTGTGGTCCTTTCAGGTTTTTTTGCATTTTATTATTGATGTAATGAACTCTTTCATCACATCACAGTGAATGGTACAATAATGAAAAAGAGTTTCCTTAATAATTATTAGCACATGGTCGGCTGAGTATTTAACTCTGTAATATTTCTCATTGTGGATAACTCCTGAAGCTGGAATACTAGAAAGCTGAGTAATTCTTTAGACAGTTTTATCTGAAGTGTAGATCAGAAAATCTTTTCTTAATGAAAAAATTGTCACTACTACTGTAATTAAGACATAAATTATTCTTAAGATGTAGAGCAGTGATACATTATGCATCTCTGATCTACTTGGTTGAGATTGATGGCTTTCAGGAAACATCTCCATATGCGCTTTAGGAGGGGCTTATCAGAACATATGGTATGCTGAACGTGTGGTGGTGTAGGCTTTGACTGTTGTGCCTCTCTCCAACTGACAGTATTTCATGCATCTGTAATACTATTGTGAAGATGATTCTGTTTCTGAAGTCTTCAACTACCACAATCATTAGTCCCTTCTAAAGGAGAGTTTATGGTCATTGGAAGAAGGGATAGGCCATCTAGGAAGAGTACAAAGTTTTTGGGATGCCACACTGGGAGAAAAATTAGAAACTCCAAAGCCCAGCTAGGAATCGGTATGGTGTCAGCTACTACAGGGTACAAGATATGATTCTATAAATAACATTAGCAACAAAAGGAGAAGTAAAGGGAATTGCTGCCCTTTGTTGGGTGCAAGGGTTAACATAGTGGTCAGAGATGAGGAAAATGCTGAAGTACCCAATACCTTCTTTGCCTCAGTCTTTAGTAGTAGGACCAATTGTTTGTTGGATGTATGCAGCCCTCTGAGCTGGAAGAGAGGTATGGGAAGAAGATTGCTGCCCCATAATCCAAGAGGAGATGGTTAGTGGCCTGCTGAACCACTTAGACATACACAGGTCTATGGGACTAGATGGCAAAAATCTAAGGACACTGAGAGATGTGTCGAAAGTGTTCACCGAGCCACTTTCCACCATTTACCAGCAGTCCTGGCTAACTGGGGAGGTCCCAGTTTACTGGAGTTTGGCAAATGTGATGTCCGCCTACAAGAAAGTCTGGAGGAAGGATTCAGAGAACTACAGACTTGTCAGTCTGATATCAGTGCCAGGAAAAGTCATGGAGCAGATCATCCGTGTTTCGCAAATGCTTCCTGGATTGATGGCCCAAGGACAGTTGTATGAGATTCAACAAGTCCAAGTGCTGGGTCCTGCACCTGAGCCACAACAGCCCCATGCAACACTACAGACTTGGGGCTGAGTATCTGGAAAGTTGCATAGTAGAAAAAGACCTGGGGATGTTTAATGATAGGCATCTGAACAGGAACCAGCAGTGTGCTCAGGTGGCCAAGGCAGTCAACAGCATCCTGGCCTGTATCAAGAATAGTGTGACAAGCATGACCAGGGAATTGATTGTCCCCCTGTACTCAGCTGGGCTGGCCACACCTTGAGTATTGTGTTCAGTTTTGGGTCCCTTACCAGAAGAACAACATTGAAATGCTGAAGCATGTTGAAAGATGAACAACAAAGCTTGTGAAGGGTTTAGAGAACAGGTCTTCTGAGGAGCAGCTGAGAGAACTAGGGTTGTTTAGTCTGTAGAAAAGGATGTAAGGGGAGACCTTACCACTCCTTAAAACTACCTGAAAGGACAGTTTAGTGAAGTGGGTGTTGGTCTCTTCTTCCTAGTTAGAAATGATAGGACTGAAGGAAATGTCCTCAAGTTACACCAGGGGATTTTTAGAGTGGATATTAGTAGAAGCTTTTTCACTGGAAGGGTTATGAAACACTGGAATAGGCTCCCCAGTGAGGTAGTAGAATCACCTTCCTGGAGATGTTTAAAAAAATCTATAGACACGGTGCTAAGGGACACGGTTTAGTACCAATCTTAGCGTGGTTACATGATGTAGTTAGAGGTCTTTTGTAACCCAAATAATTCTGTGAGTCTAAAAATTTAGTGTTCCTTGCCTGTGCATACAAAGGTCTTGCCTTCAAGCTAGCTTAGATGTTGTCACACTTTCTCATTCTGTACACACTACATTGAAAGTCCAGCACCATTTTCATCATCTTTACTTGCCAGGTATGATTATATATTACTATAATAATTGCATGACAACAGTCAGTATATGAAATTAATTTTTTAAAAGGCTTTCATAATTTGTTTTAAAATATTAACAAAGCAACACTGGAACAATAGTAAAAGACACATTACTGATTCCAATGAGTGGTTTGACTACTATGTTACTGTTGTGAGTAGAATGCTATCCAAGCAATCCCTAATGCATTTTGTAAGGGAGCAGAAATCTTGCCACAATAACTTTGGAAAATATCTGTGAGATTATTTCTAGCCACCTGTAATAGACACAGGAAGAAATGCATGAGTTGCCAAAACATTTTGATACAACAGAAAATTGCTTGAATTTACATGAGCAATGATAAAAAAGCAAGAGATGAAAAGATTTTTTATTTGTGCCATACCAAAGAAAGTACAGAGGGAGACATCTGGAGTCAGATCTGAGTAGCTGCAGTTACTGAAAGGATAATTACTGAAATTGTAATACTACCGTTCAAAGTGGGAAAACGAGTAGTGCCTGCAACTTTTTTTCTTTGTCAAATGCAAAGACACTTTGTTCCTCATTAAAAAATGTGCAATAGTCCATGTAACTTTCAATGATATTTTGGTGGCAACTCCTTTAACCAACTAAAACTACCTATTAGTTTCAATACATTTAAAAATCCATTTTGCTGGTCTTGTTCAAGTAAGAAACTTCAAACTCTATATTGTAACACACAGCCAAACCCGAAATAAACAGGAAGGGACTCTGGGAACATTAAAACACTTCTTCAAGAAAATCTTATTAATGGTCCTGGAAGAAAATGCTATCTGGATAAGCTGGCCATGGAACAATTACAGAGAAAGGTTATTAGGTTGCCATAACAACAACAAACACCTCTCAGAATACAGCCACTGGCTTCTACAGCTTTGATACACAGGGAAGAAAAATAATTACACCGAGCAGTACTATCAGAATCCAATTGCAAGCTGGCCATTTCTTTGTTTATTGACCACAAAAAAAAAAAAAAAAAAAAAAAAAAAAGAGATTTGAATTTTTAACCAGGTCTTCACAGAGCACAAAATTCAGTTGTCTTTTTTGTTCACAGCTTGGTGCACTGACTCTGACGAGTAATCTTGACAGTAACTGTGGCAAAATCCACGAGCATAAAATAAAAATATTAGTAATGCCTATTTTCCACCTTAAAATACATAAATATTATTTTAAACAACATTCCAGTGTTCAGGTTTAAAATAATGTTAATATGTTGTGTTTTTTCCCCAAGCTTGATATGGTATCATTAATAGATATATTTGTAATACTGCATTGACATTACTGTAATATTTATACATGATATATTGTCAACTTTTCTGTTTAATAGTGGAAAGACTAGAATGTTTGAAGTCATATCAGAAACTCTGGAGCTTGATTTCCCTTCCTGGTTTGGGAAAGTTTTTGGTTATGCATCTAACCCTGGACTCATCCTGCCTTTTATATTGCTGATGGTGTATGTATGCAACATTAACTCAGAGCTTTCTTAACCTAAGGACTGTCAAGGTTCTTTCAGTCTGAATATTCACTGCCCAAATATCTAATTATGTATAGTGCTAACTGCCCTGTGATGAGCAACTTGAAGAATTCGTGAACCTTTTATTTTACCATAATTAATGTGCTTTTGCACAAAGGGTAATAACTTTTTTTTTAAGAATTTTTTTAATGGCATTAATGTTTTTGTTGCTGCTTTTCAAAAACTTTGTTGTTATAATAACAATGCTATTGAGATGTAAGAAACTACAAGGCCTCTGAAGTGCTATGACTTTATGCAGCTTGTGCAGCAGACACAACAATACGTTATAAATCCTTAGCAGTTTCAATAGAAACATGACCATCCTGAAGCAGTGTTATTTCTCAGTAACATTCAGTAAGTCTGATAGTTAGTGCCTTGGCCTTTCCTTAACGAACAATGTACTCTGTGCTGTTGGAACTGTGTGTTACAAGGTGATGGAGACTTTATGAAATAAGGGTATTTGAGGGGTTTTTTTGTACGTTAGTACCTGGAAAGAACAATGACCTGGAATAGTCTTTCTCAGAGACCATATTGAGTCCTGCCTTATAACGCCATTTTTTATATGCTGTAATCATATTAGCATATAGCTGATAGCCATACAAATTATTTAGCGTACATCTGAAGTAAAAGTTAACTTAATGTAGACTGGGATATAACCCTGTATTGCAGGACTTCCAATAAATATAGAAAAGATAACAGAATACAGTAGAAATTACAGAAGGATTTTACATTAGGAAAATGAAATTCTGTGATTAAATTTTGCCAGGTTTTACTTAACATCATATTCCTTAACTACTATAAGATAGAATGTAGAGTATTAATAGACAGAATAATT
Organism: Indicator indicator; assembly: GCF_027791375.1. Lineage (NCBI taxonomy): Eukaryota > Metazoa > Chordata > Aves > Piciformes > Indicatoridae > Indicator > Indicator indicator. The sequence continues at coordinate 47,594,190 of NC_072053.1, read as the reverse complement.
TAAATATTTTTTCCCTGAAATAGCAGTGCCTTCTTCATAGTGTAAGGAAGCACATTGTTCATTGTCAAATCAGTACCACTGATTAAGTATGATAAATTAGCAATAGAGACCTTTTATTAACACAACTGTATTTGCTACATGAATATTGAAGGAGTCTTTGTATTCAAATCACTACCTAACAAGAAAATATTTTTCTTTACATTTAGCCTGGGCATTTATTATCTCAATGCTACATCCAAATCCTACAAAGAAGCTAACCTGGAACTTAAAAAGAAGCTACAAAGTGTAAGGAATAGAGAATTACTGATTTTTTGTTTTACTAAATATTAGAAAATACATTCAGGTCACTGAAATTTGCCCTCTGTCTCCCTCCCAATCATTAGCAAGCAGAAGAAAATAAACGGAGAAATAAACAAAAGGCACAAAAATCTAATGAACAAGATGAAAATCCATTTGAGACAGAACCACCACAGCCAAAGCAAAAAGAAAACAAGAAAGATGAATCCACTCCAAATCAAGGTAATGACTGTTCTGAAGTCCTCAGGATGAGGAATTCATGCATGCCAGACCATAGTCTTCCTCACACCCTTGACCACTCCCTTCGTCATAGTCTCCTGAAAGACATTCCAAATATGAAACACAAGTTTAATCTCCAGTACATTTTTATTTTCTTCATTTATTTTAAGAAATACTGTAACATTATTCCACACCAAGCAGCACCAAAGTAAAAAAAAAAAAAACAAAACTGTAATATAGTTATAATGAATCACAAGATTCCAGCCCTGCAAAGAAATACTTAAAAGCCTGCTCTTAAAGGCATAAAAACTGCTCTATCACAAACCAGTTGGGTCCAAATCCTCACCCTTGTATCGTATTTCATTGATCCAGGGCTGTGCAAGACAGTGCATTGCTACAATGATTACAGTAGCAATCCTTATCAGAAAGCCTGCCTAGTTTGGTCAGCCAGGTTCAGTTTGTCCTGAAAGTTTTCACTGGCTGTTTCCTCTCCCATAGGCACTGCTAAATTTTCCCCATGATGCACCCATGCCATTGAACCAGTATGAGATCAAAACTAGCAGAGAAATATGGATTAGAGATGACTGTTTTTGGAAGGCATATCTGCAGCCTTGAAACCTGCATGCTTAACTTTGTAATTGCTACCTTCATCATCATTTGTAGATGATACCTAAGTTTGCCTAGCTGCTTGGGAAAATACTCTACTTTCCTCCAGTTGGATCTTGCAGAAAGGACTGGAGGACAAATATGGCACCAAGACTGAAGGTGCATTACCTCAGATTTCAGGCTTTTGTCATGGAAGGCCCCAGACTTTCTGCCACGCATTGAAGTGGACAAACAGCTGCAAGATTTCCCTCTCAGGGAACTTCTTGTTTCCATGTTCAGTTTTGCTGTTCTCTGAACACTTTTCAGAAAACAAGAAAGGACAAGGTGGCAATGAAGTGAAGAAGACAGACCAGCCACAAGATGCCAGCTGCTCTCAGGCACTCCAGCATTCAGGCCCTGCTCTGAATGGCCACTATCCACCACAGATGAGAGGAGGAAACTTTCCTCCTCCATCCATAGCTGTAACAAGGCCACCAGGTCCCAGGAGCTATGGAGCGCCAGGCCACCCACCTGGAAATCCACGCTTGCCCGGGCCACAGCCAGGAATGCCCAGGAACCCTGCCAACTACAGATAAGGAGCTTCAGGTACATTGTGACAGGGTGAAGGACTTTGAGGGACAGAAGCATAGTCCTGCAAGTGCAGAAGTCCACTGTATTTGTTGTCAACTTTCATGTGCATGGAAGTTAGTCATGTGCTTCACTTTTTGCAGGATGGGACACATCAGAAGAAAATGTTGTGTATGCCTTCTTGCATTTCAAGGCATTGCAAAAATGTCTTATCTGTATCAGTAGGTTACAAAACTTGGGGATATTTATTGGAAGAATGAAAATCATTTTGTATTCGGTTGATTATCTTAAAAGCCTGAAAGTGTCTCCATAACATCTTTTCTTTTTTTCTTGTCTTCTGCAGGTCAGATATGCTTACCCAAAGATTTCAGATTTTACACAGAAAAACTATAATCTTTTCAAAAGCTAGATGATTACTGTAAAGTCTTTGCAAAAGTATTAAAAAGCTTAAAGAGTAGTGTTATTCTGGCTGTTGCTGTGAAGAAAAATTAACTTCTCTTACAGGACCATTTTTAGCTAACAGTGGTTTTCTTGCATTCTGAAAGACTAAAAATATGCTTAACATATCAAAGAAGTAAAGCAGTATATTCTGTGCAGAAATATATATATGAGGAAGAGAGGCAAGGCAGTTACGCAGTATTTTCCTCCAAATACTGACCGTGAATGTGTTAAGGCATAGAGACACTTGTTACATAATCATACGTAATATATAATCTATCCTGTGTATTTATCATTGTGTACTTATATTGACCACTACAGAGTCCAGAGTGGAACAGTTCCTTAGTCTGATAGGCCTCATGGAAACATAGGATAGGTTCCTGCCTATGTGCAAGCTGGTGTTACTTACTCCAATGAGGCAGTTTGCTTGCAGGTGTATCCCATATCATAAACATCACACTCAGTATAAAGGGGGAAGTTTGCTGAGAAGAGGGGAACCTCCTGTTTGGGATCCTCCTTCTCTTCCTTCTCCTGCTTTTGAAGACTTTCTTCCTGTTTAGTGTGACTGCTGTACCTTTGCTGGGCTGGGTATAACATTACATACTTTGTATTGATACTGGGTTGGCTACATCATTATATCTGTTCTCATTTCAGCACGTGAGTCTTCTTTTCCTAATTCCCCTTCTCTCTTGGGGACAGGTCATTGTGTAATAGAGCAATTGTTATAGTTTAGCCCCAGATATAGGTGGGACAATAGGCAGTAGCCCCATAAAATTTAACGATTCAGATGCAACTTCAATTGCCAGAACCTGGGAGGATAAACTAAGAGAAAGTTACCTTTATACTTGACTACTTGAGTCTTGTACTGCTTATATAAGCATCTGCTTATCAGCTGAAGGTATTAAATCAGACCTTTAGGAAGCACCAACATAACTGCTCTGCCTGTAAACACTAAGTGATGAAACTGAATTAAGAGATAAACGTGTGGCAGTAACTCCAAGGAGAGTCTTTTCTAGTGAACAAACAAGAGATCTGCTGTTACTAAGGGAGAAGACAAATGTCTGCATATGGAGTGCAGCAAGTCACGTATTTTAAATTAGAAAAAGTACAGCTAATTGCAATGTAAGTTGCCTCATCTTTCTGAGATTAGATTTCTAATCTACAGACTTTAGATGTGAAAAGGTAGAGTAATTCAAAATGTCTGTTAATTTGAAATCTTCTAACTTGGTTAATTTTTAAACTTTTAAGGTTTAAGCCCAGAAACTGATAACATTGTCAGTAGCCTTATTGAAGTTACCATGGCCCACAGTTCTCTGGTGCTTCCATGTTTTTAAGATAAACTTTCCCCCACAAGCTCACTGCTTGATTACATTTCAAAATAAGAAACCACTGGATATTCCTTGGAAAAAGGAAGATTGTTTATAGAAGTGAAGAAACTGATTGCAAAGATGCTTTATGGATTGGTGATCTATTTCAGTTTTTCAAGGAATGTTAGTATAAATTAGAGATATAAACTGGTTTTGATGCATGCTGGTTCCCTGAAATGTATAGAACATGTTAAGATATGTGCATGTATGCTGATAAGGATTTCTTGTTCTGTTACGAGTAAAGAGTCTCTGTAAGTATTAAAGGCTTTCTCATTTTTAGCAATTTTAGCAAATTTTATTCTGGGGAATTGCTTTACATCATGACTGGGAGAGATTCAGCAAGGAATCCCCTAGCTGAAATTATGAAATTATTCTGAGAAACTTTCTGTTATGATTGTATGCTGTATCAATTTTCCATAATAAATGTGCTCTCAGAATGCACCTGTGTATGGAGCAAGAATAACGACCACTGTCACTGAAAACGATACATTTAATTCTTATTCTTTTCCTTCACTCTGCTTTCAATGCTTCCTAGCATTTAGTTCTGTCTGACTGTGATCTTACAGATAACATAACATCGACTTAGCAGGCAAGTTATGACATTACACATTTCAATGTTTGATATTTTAGTGCATACTAAGGTGTGTATACTAAGAGGTGATCTTATACATTTTGGTGTTCACTGTTTCAATTTATACTAAATATGCATATAAAGAAAATGTGCTGTTTACTTAGCAAAAGTAATTTTGAGATTGCAATAATTTTGCATGATCAGATTTTAAGTCACATTTACTTTCTCTTGAACATTTTCTTAGTTTTTCCTATGTTTTGAGTCTTTCAGTTCAAAGTTTTTGTCTCTGCTTTATCCTCTGAGTCTTCTGCTATGCTGAATGGGTAACAAGTACTCTTGACAGAAGGAATATAATACTTACTGTTATTCAGATCATGGCACATGCTCTTGTTTATAGAAACAGAATAAATTTTGTTTTCATTAGTGATGCATATGCTGTTTTCTTTCTTCTGTGTTATTTGACCTGAAAATTGTGCTCTGTCATCTGATTACTTTCAGTGTAATCAAAGCTCAGTGCATCTTACAATGTCCTACCTCTGCTCAGTTTATACACCACTCAGTTTATACACTGCTCAATGTTTATACACTGCTCAGTTTATACACTGTCTTCATAGCATTTGATTGAGCATTTTGTATAATTTTCTGTGTAATAAAAGTGCATTTCACCGTATTATTGTACTGGTAGAGAGACCTTAAAAATATTTTGCAGTCCTTGTCAAAGATATAATTTCTCCTTGATTTATGAAAATTATAATTCCTGTTAAATGATGAATTATTGAACACATATCCCTGATCTTATTCATCCTTTTTCTGCTGTGGAATTAAATATTTTTGCTCCATGGCAAAGCCCAATCTTACAATGTCTGCACTTAGCTACTTTTCTCCAGTAACTCCCTGAATTGCATCTGCAAAGAAGAACATCTGTATGTTCATAGAAGCAAAAGGACAAAATTAATTCCAGATTTCACCAAATTCACAGCAAGTGAGAGGATTTTTATGACATATACTTTTTACCACTGGGATGTGAAAATAAATAATACATACAGTAAAAATATCCATGAATGTCTGTGTGCAGAGCTGTTATAAAGCTTATAGAGATTTGAATTCAATGAATCACTTTAATACCCTGTTAAAACAAACAAGCAAAAATAAATAAACAAACCAAACTACAAACCAAAAACCTAAACAAACACAAAGTGCTCAGTGGAAAACAGAATTTATCCAAGATGAGTCTTTTCTCCACTTTCTAGTCCTCCATGAGGAAACAAGCTGTTATGGGTAGAGATTAACTTCAAAGCAGGTAATATCTGCACTGTTTGTCCTTTGTTGAAAAATTAAGCTGTGAATTCACTATAAGCTTTGTTGTTCATGTCACACAACCAGAAAAAAATAATTACAATGATATGGTGACACAAACAATATTCCCCTATCTCCTATAGAGGAGGTCATTAAAATCTGAGGAGCACACATGACTGGTGTTCATAAAAAAAAAGCAGTATTTCCCTAAATTGAAGAATGATCTGGACTTAGTGACAGAAGGTTCTGAACAATTGAGGCAAATTGTGCTTTATCTGCTGCTTATAATCTACAAAGTCTGAACTACAAGTATATCCTTATGTGATTACGTTGCATAGTACTCAAGTACTGCCACTGTATAGCTGATGTTATCTACCAGGTTAAAAGCATGCTCAGTGATAGCTGTTCTTCAAGTTATCACAGTCAGGTTAATAATAGATTGTATACTTTTATGTGAGTTCTTTGCTTTGTCCATCTATTTCAGATCAGCTAAAGTCTCTAATGCATTCATGAACCTAGTTACAACCTGTTAATCAGGAAGCAGCATTCACTATTGAGCTCTGTGGTTACCTTATGGATATACAGCATACTTTGGAGAGGCAAAATACTTAAGCATACACACCTATCTTGTAACTGTGAGGGAAACAATGAAGTTCTCACTCTTCTGGCACAGTAAGGCTGTGATAGTTCAGAGTGAAACTGCCATGCTCCTTTGATGCATTGTCTGCCACTGGGAGAAACTTTTTCACTTTTTATTGCTCTCTGGTGGGTGGAAATAAAAGTATTTCCAAGGTGCTGGTGTTGGAGAAAATAGCAAGGAGAAAGGATGCAACTACCTGGTAGTCTGGCTGTGGGTCAATCTGCTGGCTCAAGAGAACAAGAGTGATTCAGCAACTGGCTTCTTCCAGAGGGCCATAGTGCATAAGGCTTTGCAAGTCACAGCAGTAGACTCACAGAGCTTCCTCTGACAGCTCAGTGATAATGTCTTGCAGCACTGGGGTGGTTTACTGAGCTCCATTGCTGTGTGCAGATGAGTTGTCTCACACAGCTGGTTCATGCAGTGACACTAAATATATTCATAAGGCAAAGAAGATTGTGTCAGAGTCACTAGGATGCTATGGTAGTGGTTGGTGAGATTCAAATGCCAGCATGGTTGCTTGTCAAATACACACTGAAATATTTCCTTGTGTGAATCTAGGCTGTGTGAAACTTTGGGGCTTTGATTAGTGTAGAAGCTGCTTAGAAAGGGATCATGGGCTCAGAACAATGGCTGCCAGCTCTTGCTCCTAGCTAGCTGGTTTCCCTTGGTTTCAGTATGGGAAACAAATTTAAGCCTTACTCTTCTCTTTCCTGTGCCATTTTCCTGAACACTTTGTAAGCCTTCTTATTGCTTCTAACAAGCAATAGTGGCTGAGAGCCTCCAAAAATTCTTATATCATTCATATAATTTTAAAGGCATGTCTTGTTACCAGTGTATGGCACCAGTCTGGTACTTTTGAGTATTTCTGATGAACACACAGCAAGGATGCTGGTGGACTATAAACCAGTTTACGTTACATCTGAAATTAGATTAAAAATGTTGGAATTGTGGGACTTATTAATAAGCAGTTTCTTTTTGTCAGTCAGCCTCAGTATTACCTAGCATGCAAAAGACGACTGACAGCTCTGCCTGTGCCACTGATGCTCTCATGTGCTGAATTAACATCATGCAGATGGATACTCTCATATTGCAAACTGTGCTCTCACTATCTCTTTCTGCTAAAACAAGCTCTTCAGCACTTGGTATTTCCTATTATCACACGAACTTTTCTGTTCAGTGGAAAGCAAATATTCTGTCAGAGGAAAGTGCCGTAACATGTACTGGAAGGGAGATCTCTGGGGCAGAGATTTCAGAGATAAATGGCAAATTTCAGAGAAATTGAGTGCCGACTGTATACCTTCCATACTTCCAACTCATGGTCTGCATTGGAAGGATTATCCAGTTCCACCCCCTTGCCATGAGCAGGGATAATTCCTACTAGATCAGCTTGCTCAAGGCCCCATAAAACCTGGCTATGAATGTTTCCACGGTTTGATCCTTCACTACTTCTCTGGGCAACCTGTTCCAGGGCCTCACCAACCTCACAGTGAAGAATTTCTTCCTAGTGTTTAATCTAAATCTAGCTTCTTTCAGCTTGAAGACATTATCCCATGTCCTGTCTCTACATGCCCCCTTCTCCAGCTATCCTGCAAATACTCTCCTTAAAATACTAAAAGGCAGCTATTCGTAGAATTCTGCAGTTTGGCAGAATGCCATTAGAAAAAAGCCCCTGGTTGTATGTAAGGTTACTTAGACATTAAGCTCAGAAAGCCCAGTCTGGGTAGATTTTTTTTTTTTTTTAAAGAGTATATGATTTTTCCAACATGACTCCTAAGGTTTCCAAAAAGGTACTCATTAACTCTTTGAATCCTACCTTTACCCTGTTTGTTTGTTTTGACTTTTTTGTTTGTTTATCTGTTGGTTTTTTGTTTGTTTTGTATCAGAACTTGTGTCTAAGCCAAATTACATTACGTTGATAAAATTTCTTTTGTACTCTTGTATTTCAGAGTATTTGAACTAGGAGATAGCATATCTCTGTATTTCTTCAGCTGTATGTAAAGAAAGGCAAATATGTGACATTTTTCTTAACAGAATCTGGACTTAAAGAAATTGTGTACCTGAATTCTGCCTTGCTCTTTCTCTCGTCCTTCAATCATCTCATGAAATCTTGCTTTTCACCTTTTCTCCTTCCTAACTGTGGCCATCACTTGCAGTTCAGCTTCTACTCTATTAGTTCTGTCACTGCCTACTACAGATAGATTATAATCCAGCATTTAATTATGAATTTAGTCAATAGTTCACTGAGCACAGAAGGATGCCTTGTGTACTCATTTTAATAATTCCTGATTAAGTTAAAGGCAACTAAAAATAAAATAAAAGAAATTAAAAGAAAAATAATTAATAATGCCCTCATCTGCTTGGCCCCTCCCTTTTCAGCAATTTTTCTTCATCAGGATTACTGAATACATCACATCTTAACCTATGTGTAAATTCTTTGAGGTAACTTAACCTTTTTATAAGTTTGTGAGGTTTCCAACCCAGAGCTTCTCCAAATCTGACTAGGATCTTTGTCTTCTAGTAGTACAGTGAACAACTGTGTCTTTGAGTACTTAATCATTAGTTCCACATTGGTAAGTGCCATCTATACGAATTAATCTATTACCCGAATGCATAGTAAGAAATGTTTAAAGCTTACAGTGAAATAAAAAGTGTCTTTTTACTTCCCAGTTTACTAAACAAACAAAACCAAACCAAAAAAAGTGTACCTTAGTCCAGCAGAGGTCGCAACAGCATAAGACATTGCCCTGCATCCATGTGAGCAGCTATCTTTAGAAAGGATAAATCCCTACTATTTGATTCTCTAAAAGCTGGGAAAACTAAGGCTGCTAGGAGAGTTTCAGAGAAACTGAGAGTTCATGGGAATGCCAGAAGTTTACTAGCGTGATGTTTATACTAATGCCAATAGTACAGGCTTTGCTGTGTTGTGCCTATCTAAAAGCAACAAAGAATTTAATCAGCCATCTGAAATATTGCATGGGAAAACACAGTTAAAAGAAATACTTCCAACATTTTTTGTGCTTTTGAGATGTAATAACTGGCATATAGAATTAGTGTGCTGTTTTCTGGGTTTAAAACCCACATGGCTGAATCATAGAGACTCACCCATAGAAGTTTGTAGGGCAGAAAAGTCTATCTACTCTCTCACTTCAAACATTTCAATATGTAATATTTGGTCAAAAGGCAGCTTTAAATATTATTTATACATACATAGAAAAGGCAGACTATAAACTCATAAAAGAGAGTTTTCATTTCAAGAGCCTATACTTGTGAAAGAAAAATAATACTCTCTATCTTGCCTATCTTGTTTAAAGTAACTGAGTAATGATTTTTGTTTTGCTGGATTTCATTTGGCATAGATATATGGTGACATTCAAACAGAAAAGTCTTATCCAGAATAACTTGTAAAGTGCTTTTGCAAAGATTTTTGGACAAATTAGATTGTTATTTAACAATGCAGTTAGCAAACAGCTCTGCAAGGAAACTAGCAGTACTTCATACTGTGGAGCATGTATAAAGGCCTAAACATCACAGTAATGAGAGATCACATGATTAAAGAAAAAGCCACAGTCTCATATAATGTGACAAAGCAGAGGAGAGGGGAAGACGGTCCCACATCTCACAAACATCTCCATGTAAGTAAGTACAACACAACTTCAAAAGCTGAGGCATTCATTGCAGGAGGTTACAAATACCTACCTTCTTTTCCATATCATGGGTGAACAAGATCAATAATACTTCAGAATACACCTTTTCATTCCCAAACACAAAACAAGTCTGAAGGAGTGGGAAGGATCTTCTTTCTGATGCAATGCTAAGGCAGAGGGGCAGCCAGGTTCTCTGCACAGCAGTGGTATATCCATTCTGTACTTTGTATTTCAGTTAATGACAATAAATAAATGGGCAGTAGCAAACAATATTCATCCCAGAATGCACCTCTACCATTACACTAGAAAAGTTAAATATCACCTTAGATCCAGCTACCACTGTGGAGTAAGTTCTTTCTGTCTCTTAGAGTCACAGGCAAATTAAAATAATATGGGAATCTCACAACAAGAAACAGTATGACTATAAAACCCACCATCATTGGGAAAATTTTACTCACTGCATTCATTACTAGCAATATTTTTTTTCACTTATGTAGGATTAATTTTCTGTGGTAGTTTATGATGTGTCAGACAGATAGCATAATGTTATATTACAAGTGATGACATTGTACCTGCACATGTGGTGAACTTTGATTGTATCCCAGCAAAGCTGAAGGAAACTGCTGTTTGCAACTACTCTTAGTTTTGCTTCTCTTTCTAGGGTTAATCTATAAACAAACACATGGGCAGACAAAATGGCTCAGTTCAGTCCTCCCTGATGGATGGTGAAGGAATTAGTGAATATTTATCCTATGTCAACTACACCGAGATGAGAGATACAAAGAAGCAGTAGTTGGATCCACGAAGAAAGATACTAATTTCACTTCTGGAATTTTTTATTCATAATTACAGAATAAAAATTAATTTGCCCTTCATTTTTCCTTGCCTTAAACAATATGAAGTTTCTGTGAAAACTTCTTCCTACCTGCAAAGTTACCCTGGTAGCCAAGTGTGTTACAACGGTATGTACAGACCTGTTTAAAACTTACTTGTCACAAGTGCCAAAAGCCAGGTCAACAAATATATGTCTAAATTAAAGTAAGAATAGCAAACTCAGATTCAAGTTTAAACCTTACCAGCTTTAAGTCTGTTAAGTATTAAAGAGCTACTAACACTGTGTGAAAAGTCAGACCATTGCTCCCCTTTTTCTGTAGAATCATAGAATCAGTCAGGGTTGGAAGGGACCACAAGAATCATCTAGTTCCAACCTCCTGCCATGGGCAGGGACACCTCACACTAGATCAGGCTGGCAAGAGCCTCATCCAGCCTGGCCTTAAACACCTCCAGGGATGGGGCCCAACCACCTCCCTGGACAACCCATTCCAGGCTCTCACCACTCTCATGGGGAAGAACTTCTTCCTCATGTCCAGCCTGAATCTCCCCACACAGTTTTATTCCATTTCCTCTAGTCCTATCAGTACCTGATATCCTAAAAAGTTCCTCCCCAGCTTTCTTGTAGGCCCCCTCGAGATACTGGAAGGCCACAAGAAGGTCACCTCAGAGCCTTCTCTTCTCCAGACTGAACAACCCCAACTCTTTCAGTCTGTCCTCATAGGAGAGGTGCTCCAGCTCTCTGATCGTCCTTGCGGCCCTCCTCTGGACACGTTCCAGCATGTCCATATCCCTCTTGTAATAGGGGCTCCAGAACTGGACGCAGTACTCCAGGTGGGGTCTTACCAGAGCTGAGTAGAGGGGGAGAATCACCTCCCTTGACCTGTTGGCCACACTTCTCCTGATGCAGCCCAGGATCTGGTTGGTTTTCTGGGCTGCAAGTGCACACTGACAGCTCATGTTGAGCTTCTCATCCACCAGCACCCCCAAGTCCCTCTCCTCAGGGCTGCTTTCTATCCAGTCACTGCCCAGCCTGTATTTGTGCTTGGCATTGCCTCGGATCTTAGTGTTGAATTGATCTTGTGCAGGACTCCAGTTTCAGACCTCTGGAAGGAGACTTTCCCTATGTATTGTCTCTCTACAGAAAATGCCAATCCCTGCTCTATAGATGACACTTTTTCATCTTCTCCTCTATGGCTTGGAAAAAAACATCTTTATACCAAAGACCAAGCCAGAATGACTGCAGAGCATGTAGATTATATGGGGTATTTTCTGCGAGTGCAGAAAGCTGGCCACTAGTCTGTGCTGTTTAGTTTCCCAATTACTCTTGAATGTTTTGAAAAGGTGAGCTCAGTGCTTAACATATAAAATTTTTCAGATTTTGTTTAACTGTTCTTAATATGCCTACTTAGATACTGAGAGATCAGAGCACCTCCTGGAAATATTCATTCATATGCCTTCCAGTTAAATGGCATCCCTGAGTAGGGTAACTTTTGAGCTGTTTTGTCAGACTCCTAGGATTTCAGAGCTGTGTTCTAGGAGATTTCAATGAAGAATAATTTTAAAAAATATTTAAAAAATAAATTTTAAAAAGATAGAAATGAGGTTATAACTCAAATCTACCAGGATTGTGACATAAAAATTATGATTGTTTTCCCAGGCAGATAAGGAAAGGAAGAATATTTCAACCCTAGATTAAAACAGGGTCCACCCTAGTTCTGCAGAACCTATATCCTTGTTCATTCGTGTGTTTCTTATTTCACTGACAGATGATCTTTAGAAGTCCCTTCCAAACCCTAACATTCTGTGATTCTGTGATTTAGGGCATGGTTTAGTGGGTATGTTGGTGTCAGTTGGATTGGATGATCTTAGAGTTATTTACCAACTGTAATGATTTTATGATGTTACAGTTCCTTATAGGTCTTCATAATAGCACTTTCTGCTGCCCTTTGTGAGTTGATGGGACCCTCAAGTGTTTCCTCCAGCTAGAGACTGCTCAAAAAACATGTAATCATGGCATTCTGAGATATGATTTAGTAGCCATGGTGGTGTTGGGTTGATGATTGGAGTTGATGATCTTAGAGGTCTATGAGTTTATGATTATTTGAAGGTCTCCATAATGGTACTTACTGCTGCTCTTTGTGGGTAGATGGACTGTGTATCCCTTGATACCCAGCGGACTGTCAGCTAACTGCACACCTACTTCAAGGGTATGCTTCATGAAAGCAGTGACAGAAGAACGATCAGTGTGTCCCTCGTCAAAAGAAGCCGACTTTCACTACAGTTGATTAAAAAGTTCCTTTTTGGAGCCGTATCAGCTTTCTTTGGAACAGTGAGGGTGGTGAGACACTGCAACAGGTTGCCCAGGGAAGTTGTGGAAGTCCCCTCCTTGGAAGTGTTCAAAATCAGGTTAGGTGGGGTTTTGAGCTTGATCCAGTGGAAGATGTTTCTGCCTATGGCAAGAGGGTTGGAACTAGACAATCTTTAAGGTCCCTTCTAACACAAACCATTCTATCATTCTGTGTGGTGAAGGAACCCTATGCCCAGAATTATGTCCCCAAACAGTGGAAAACTTGTCCCAACATGTTTTGGCAAGTTTCCCCCTTCCACCCTCCATTCTGGAGAGGGGGACAAAGGCCTAGGTGACAACCTGTCTCCTAAGGGAATAAAAAACTACATGCAGCCATCGCATGGCATGCTCATGCTCTTTCAATTTAAGGGCATAATTCTAGTTGCATGCTTTCTATAGGCTAAAGCAGGTTGTTGACAAGTATGCCTACTGGCAAGATCCAGCCTTGAGAAACTTATAAGTATTACCTCACTTGTTTACAGTTTGCTCTCTCCTTTTGTTCCCTTGCTTTGCTTGACTCTTGTAAGCTTGCAGCGCTTAAGCCATTGTCTGTAAGTCTTCTCACTCCCACATGCAAGCATACTACTGGCCTCTGCAACACAGAGAAGAAGCCAGCACCCTGAGCTGCCCAAAGAACCTGCAAAGGAGATCCCTTTGCTGAAGCTACGAAAGCCAGTGTCGTAAGCCCAGTTGCATCTAAGGAGGACTGGACTCCCTAGGGTAAGCTTTAGCCCAGAGTGGGAGGGATTAGTCCAAGCTTGGCAGTCCAACATCTGCTACAGATATAAGCAGCAGATCAAGTAGCCGTGTGCCCTGCGTGACCCCGTTGTTCGCACGAGACAAATGAAGCCTCACTGTTGCTGCTCCGGAACCCTGTGCCTTCAGGGTAATATAACTCAGGACTTCCTGAGAAAGAGAGAGAAAGACACCATTTCCTTTGAGTTCAAGCCAAGGACAGCATCGTAACCTTAAATGGGAAGCAGTCGCTGAGAGAGATTCAGCATTTTCAGCTCCACTTTGAGCCAAGGGGAAACACTGCTCCGCGTAGCCGCACCCCTTCCCCGAAGCCTGTTGCCACCGGAATCAGGACTTCTGACCCTCTCTATCGGGAACCGTCACCCCTCCCCACCGTGCAAGCTGATCCCGCAAGGGCCGACCCCGAAAGACCCAGCCCTGCCACGCAGGACCACTCCCCTGGACCAGCCCTGCTGGGCCGACTCTGTTCAGGGAGCCACATCGATCCTGCCTGTGATGGTTTGAAACTGTCTCTTTAATTTTTCTTCTTAAAGTTCAAGCAGAGAAAGCGAAAGAGTGTAAATAAGTCACTATTGGGTGGAAGAAAGCAAAATAATGATTGTTCTAAACACTTCCATTGGATAGATAGAAATTTTTAAGAACTACTACTCAAAACAAAGTGGGGCAGTCTGCAGTCAGGGCAACTTGATGGGCTGTCTGGCTGCTCTTCCTTCTTCTCTTCTGGCAGGAGATAACACATTGACCTTGGCGAGCTAAGTTAACAGACTTTTTGCTTTTTTTACTAACTCTGCTTTCTGCCAGGGGAGTCTGGGGGGAGGAGGCCTCTGGGAGAGAGTCCCCTTGAGAGGTCCCCTCTGGGGGGAAGCAAAGGGAGCTTGGTTGTGCTTTTCTGTGGATTGCATATATTTGTAAATGTTGTGAATTTTGTGTATTTGTACATACTCATTGCATTTCATCATAGATTGTAGATCTGCTTATAAATACAGCTTTCATTTGCTTCCAGACTAAGCTAGCCTGGTTATTGTTGGTGTGTGAGGAATTTCAGCTCACACTGACACACTGCCAGCCCCCGACTGCCGCAGTTGCACCATGGGACCATCCTGCCAAGGGAAGCCGCCGATTGGTGGAAAGCCTTGTTCCTCCTGCAGAGGTGGGAGGAGGAAGAAAGTCAGTGTTCAAAGGAAAGTCCCCCACATCCCACCAGTAACTCAGCAGCAGCCTCAGCCCTGGGAGCCTTCCCCTGACCAGTCCCAGGCCAGCCCTGGGCAGACAGATAGCAGCCAGCCAGCATAATCCAGCAATTTGCTTTGTTACAAAGACACAGTGTATCTTTTCACACTTGCAACACTCGCTAACATTCAGTTCAAATCACCCGTGCCTAGCCGCATGATATTCCAGATTGAATTGCCTCTTGATAGCATTGTAAATCTTTCTGTATATAGCTGAAGCCGCCAAGGGTCTCATTGAGTTGCCATCTGGTGGACAAGAGGCAGAACTGCTCCCTTCGTTATCTTAATGAGAAATTAATTCTGTAAATATTCGAATGGGATGAAATTGTATATACTAAACCAGTTATGGGATATGTTTTTACAACTGTGCATTAGAATCAATATATAAAAAATAGTGGTTAATCAGTTATTAATAATTTTTAATAATTAATAAAAATAATCTTCATAATTCATAAATTAATAACTTCAGTATCACATTCTACAAGGCAGTTTAAAATAATGTTCCATTACCTCCTTGAGGATAGGAACATTTCATAGAATCCTGGAATGGTTTAAATTGGAAGAGACCTCAAACATCATCTAATTCCAGCCCCACTGCCATGGGCAGGGACACCTCCTAGACCAAACTGCTCAAGGCCCCATCCAGGCTATGAACATTTCCAGGGTTGGATCCTCCACAGCTTCTGTCAGCAGCCTGTTCCAGGGCCTCACCAAGCATATGATGAAGAATTTCTTCCTAATGTCTAATCTAAATCTCTCTTTGTCCATCTTCAAGCCATTATTCCTTGTTCTGTCTCCACATGCCTTTGTAAAAAGTCCCTCTCCAGCTATCCTGTAAGTTGTCTTTCAAATACTGCAAGTCTGCTTTAGGGTCTCCTCAAAACCTTCTCTTCTCCAGTTTGAACAGCCCCAACCCTCTCAGCCTGTCTTATAGGAGAAGCACTCCAGCCCTCTGTGGTGATTAGGAGGATGGTTATTAATTCATGAATTATGAAATTTGAGTTATGACAATTATTGTTTATTAATTATTAAAACTATTAATAACCAATTAATCACTTTTATATATTGATTCTGATGCATGGTTGTGAAAATATATTCCATAACTGGTTTAGTATATGCAATTTGACCCAATTAGAATATTTACAGAATCAATTTCTAATTAAGGGAACAAAGGGTGCAGTTCTGCCACTTGTCCACCAGATGGCAACTCGACAAGACACTTGGTGGCTGTAACTATGTACAGAGAAATTTACAATGCTATCAAGACGCAATTTGATCTGGAATATCATGCAGCTAGGCACGGGTGCTTCGAACTGAATGTTAGTGAGTGTTGCACATGTGAAAAGATACACTGTGTCTTTGTAGCGAGGCAAGTTTCTGGATTACACTGGCTGCTCGCTGTCTCTCTGCCTGAGGCTGGTCCATGCGGGTGGGGAAGGCTCCCAGGGCTGAGGCTGCAGCTGAGTTGCTGGTGGGCTGCGGGAGGGCTTTCCTCCGGAGGGTGACTTTCTTTCTTCTCCTGCCTCCACGAGAGGGGGCGAATTTCTTTCTCCTCCTGTGGCCATGGGAGGGGCAACCTTCCACAGATTGGCAGCTTCCCCTGACAGGGTGGTCCCACAGCGCAACTGCGGCAGCTAGGGTTAGGCAGGATTGGTGCAGCTCCCTCAACAGAATCAGTATGGCAGGGCCAGTCCGGGGAGTGGTCCTGTGCAGTGGGGCTCAGTCCTTTGGGGTTGGCCCTCACAGTCAAGATGATGGCTCCCTGTGGGCAGAGTCAGCCATCTCCAATCCTGGAGATTGGCTTCGGGGAAGGGGTGCGGTGCTACCCCTCAGCTCGAAGTGGAGCTGACAATGCCAAATCTCTTGTTGACTGCTTCCCATTAAGGTGACAATGCAGTCCTTGGCTTGACGCAAGGGAGAGGATCTCTCTCTCTCTCTCTCCCTCTCTCTCTCTCTCTCTCTCTCTCTCTCTCTCTCTCTCTCAGGAAATCCCGGGTTACATTACCCTGATGACACAGGATTGTGGAGTGGTAACAGTAGCTCTGCTTATCTCCCATGAACAGCGAGGCTCACGCAAGGCCTGCTTGGTCAGCTAGTTGTAGTTGTAGCAGATGTTGGGCTGTCTGGCTTAGGCTAGTCTCTCCCCTTCTGGGCTAAAGCTTACCCTTGGGGTTCCAGTCCTCTCGAAGATGTGACCGGTCTTACGACACTGGCTTTCATAGCTTCAGCAAAGGGATCTCCTTTGCTGGTTCCTTGAGCAGCCTGGGGAGCTGGCTTCATTCCATATTGCAGAGGCCTCTAGTATGCTTGCAAGAAGACTTAGGGGCACTGTGAGATTACATACCTCGAGCAAAACGAGACAAAGCAAAAGGAGAAAGCAAATTGGTAAACAAGTGAGGTAATACTTATAGATCTCTCAAGGCTGGATCTGGCCAGTGGGCACACTTGTTAACAACCAGCTTTACCCTATAAAATAATGTGAAGCTAGAATTATGCCCTTAGTTGGAAAGAGCATGAACATGCCATGCGATGGGTGCATGTAGTTGTTTATCCCTTAAGGAGACAGGTTGGGTCCTAGGCCTTTGTCCCCCACTCCAGGAAGGAGGGTGGAAGGGGGGACTTACCAAAACATGTTGGGACAATTTTGCTGGTATTTGGGGGCATAATTCCAGGCACAGTGTGCCTTCACCACACCCTCTGATCATCTTTGTGGCCCTCCTCTGGACCCACTCTAAGAGTTCCATGTTCTTCTTGTTTTGGGAGCTCCAGAGATGGACACAATGCTCCAGGTAGTGTCTCAAAAGTGAGGAGCAGAGGGGGAGAATCACATCCCACACCCTTCTGGCCATGCTTCTTTTGATGCAGCCCAGGGTATGGTAGGCTTTCTGAACTGCAAGCTTACAATGCTAGCTCATGCTGAACACCATCAACAAGTATCCCAAGTCTTTCTCCTCAGGAGCAGTCTCTATCCATTCTCTGACCAATCTGTATTTGCGTGTGGGATTGCCCTAACCCAGGAGCAAGTCCTTATAGTTGCCTTTGTTGAACCATGTCACCAAGACACTAAACACCACTGGTCCCCATACTAACCCCTGAGGAGCACCAGTCATTACTTGTCTCCACTTAGACTTTGAACCATGACCATCACTCTTTGAGTGGCATCATCAAACCAATTCCTTATCCACTGAGTGCTTCACCCATTGAATCCATATCTTTCTATTTTTGAGATCATGATGCCATGGAGGACAGTGTCAAATGCTTTGCACAAGTCCCCGTAGATGACATCAGTTGCTATTCCCTTATCTATCCATATTGATACCCCACTGTTGCCCTTGGTTAAGCCATATTAGATGCCACAGATCACCTCATTTTTCACATGCCTTAGCAGAGTTTCTGGGAGGATCTGCTCCATAATCTTGCTGGGTTCAGAGGTGAGACCGACTGGCTTGTAGCTCCCCAGGTCTTCCTTTTTCCACTTTTTGACAGCTGGGGAACTTTATCAAATTGCCATGGCAATGCTTGTCCTTTATTTAAAATCTTATGGAGGTGTTCTTTTAGCAGATGATTATTCTTCATGTAGAATTATTTCTTGTTACTGTTGTTGAGGAAGTATTTGTACTGCATTCTGGCAAATCAAAAATGTGTTTGCTGTGAAGAGAAAACAAGACCCATCTGTCACAAATGTCTTAGAAGCAGAATCAGATTTCACAGATATGCCGTTGTTCAAAGTCTTGACATCCACATTAATAATTATATCAAAGACTGAGCTGAATAGTATCCTGTGATTAATAGGTTAACTATGTATGGCTCTGCTCTTCTGTGTGTCTACTTCTTAAGTATCAACAAGAAGATGAAGCATAAATTAAATTAGTTCCTCTAGCCTGGCTACATCTGTTCTCAAAAAACTTCTTCTTCGCTGACTACAGAATATCATTGTAAGTATTACTGATATTTGAGGGCCACATTGTGTCTTTTCTGCCTTAGGTACTTGCATTTCTTTTAAGTCCATGTAAACTTTTTTTTCCTAAGTCCTAAATTCTTCATATACATATATA
Organism: Indicator indicator; assembly: GCF_027791375.1. NCBI lineage: Eukaryota > Metazoa > Chordata > Aves > Piciformes > Indicatoridae > Indicator > Indicator indicator. Next base: position 47,575,324 of record NC_072053.1, on the reverse strand, counting down.
TGCTGATCTACAAGCTTCTGGGATAAATATTCCTTAGGGAAATATATGAGGAAGAGTTATAATGCTTAGGAGCTGGACTTTTTAGAAGACGACTGAAAAATATCAAGAGGTAGAATGTTTACCGTCACTTTCAAATGTTGTACCAAAGATAATTCTTACAAATGCTAAGATGTCACAATTGCATAATATGAGATATCTTCTTTCTGTCCCTGCAACTGGTTCAGTCTGTTTTTCTGTGTCAAATCTCTAGCAATTTTTTTCTAGTGTATCATTTTGTGGGCATACGTATTTTCTCTCTTCTCATACGTACTTCTGTCAGTAAGGATTCTTAATTTACTTTGTGCCTTTGTTCCTGATTGCTTTTTCTAACTCCACTTTTTAAGCCCTTAAAGGTTTGGCTGGATAAAATCTTGTCCAGCTTACTTACTGCAGTCTCTCTTCCTTCACTGGATTTTTATGAACAAGGTTTCATCTTAGTGTTACAGATTTTGGTAGGTGGTTGTAACCCATTTCCATACACATTCACTGATTTATGTATCAATACTGTAGAGCAGTAAATTTTCTCATGGAGAGCACAGTGGGTAAAAAGTAAACAGATATTTTCTGTTTAATGGTATAATGTCCTATTTATACAATGACTATTTTACTTTTAAATATTTAACTTGTTTCTGGATTCTCTCAAGGGATGTACTTTTTTTTTTTTTCTTTTTTGTCCTCACATTTATTATGTTTTCCTGGTGAAATACTGCTAGGTTGAATACAGTTATCAAAAGTCTCATAGGTTTAAAGAAGCCCATTGAAGAGGTAAGGCGTAACTTTCAGATAAAACCTACATTTGGAAGTTAGAGCAGTAATGTCACACATGAAGCCCTGAGACAGTAGAGCACTAGACAACAATGAATAACTGGTTCTTCTATTCAGAACATAGAAATACTCAAAGGAGATGGTGTTTACTTGAATTACACTGATATCTGAAGCTGCCAAATTTAATGCTAATGACAGCTGACATTCTACAAATCTTCATTTAAAAAATTCTCTTCATGGATATTACTGAAGTTTTTGTATAGGCTGTAATTCAGGCTGTTGTCAACAAGTCAGTTCTAGCATGGATAGTGCTGAGTCCTTGTCTGAATAGTCAAAAATTATACCATAAGCTCATAGATTTGGTGGTTAAGGAAAGTTTCTGTCTTTAGGAATCTTTTAGGAACTGCTTAAACACACACCTAGCCTCCCACATACATCTTTTCATGTGGCAGGAGGGAAGTCCTAATGAGCTGTGAATCTCTTCCTTAGGACTTCAATAATGACATAAAAACACACAAAATTGTCTCACTCCATCCTCCTAAGCGACTGCTTCTGTGCTAGGGAAGCAGGAACAGAAGGAGGCAGTGAAACTGTTATAGCCTTGATCTAGACATGTATGATTGATATCCAGTATGTTAAAATTTTTAATTTTCATAATCTCCTTTTATGAAATAAAATTCTGCTATGTTCTGTTCTTGTAAACATATTCCGTAGTACAATGACCAACATATAGGCTCATATTTTTATAATAGTTAAACAGGATAAGTAATTACTTTTTTTTAAAATTTTCTTTTTCTCAAATGGACAGTAACTGTGCTATAAATACATCTGATTAAAAAAAAAAAAAAAGTCATTTTGCTAATTAAAGTTCAAGAAATGTTTCCAGTGCCAGGAAAACCAGAAAACCACATACTTCAGCAGCCTAGTTTCTAGTTATGACTTATCTTGTATTGGTGAATGGTGTAATATGTGGAATTTTACTTTTGTTAAATATAATTAAGACATCTCTGGACAGGACTGTAGTAACATGATGAGTGCAGAGGAAACATTATAAATGAAACACAAATGCTGTTTTACTGAGTGTAAGGTTTGGGGTCCTAGAGTACTTTCTCATGGAAATTGACATCTTCTTAGTGTTAATGGTACAAATCATTTTCTTCTGTTAGTTTACTAAGTCTAGTGAGTCTAGTGAGGTGAAACCTACCTCTTCTATAAACAAATCAGCAAAATAGAACGCATAAAACATGGAACCAGGGACAGGCATTTTAGCCATTTCTACAATATCATGGCTAAACATCCATGTAAATAAGTCCTTGACTCCGTGAAATTATTTATTATTGCATTTAACATGCAAAGTCAATTTCATATTAAACACCTCCTTTTTACAGGTGCTAACAGAGAAGTAACCATAGAGCACGGGAAAGTGATTATATTAAGGAGGCTGAAGTAGTAGCAACCTTACTGTTCTTCCCCTTGTACATTACAGGTCATAACGGGGGAACTGAAAAAAGAATCTTTATAGCGTGGTTATTTTGCTGAGATGGAATTTGTGTATGCTAGCTGGCAGTGCTTATCGGTGGAGTCACCATCACTGGAGATGTTCAAGAGAAGACTGGATGAGGCATTTAGTGCCATGGTCTAGTTGATTGCTTAGGGCTGGGTGATCGGTTGGACTGGATGATCTTGGAGGTCTCTTCCAACCTGTTTGATTCTATGATTCTATGATTTTATGATCTCTTCTACTTCTCCACTGTTATTCCTCCTCATTTGTCCTCAATTCTGAGAACTGGCAGCCAGCAGGTGGCATGGAGAAGGCACTTTGCATCTAAGAGTTTCTTCATTGTTCTGCTATTTAACATGGGCTTGCACAAGATTTCACTTCTTTCTAATCATAGAATCATACTATGGTCTCTTTTGAAGTAATCTCCAAAGGTTATCTAGTCCAATGCCCTCTGTAAGCTTCGACTTGCATATCTCCAGTGTTCCAGTACCCTCATGGTAAAGAACTTCTTCTTAACATGCAATTTAAATCTTAGACTTAGTATAAACAGAAGAAATAGAAGATTGATTTTTCTCTGCAAATTCCACAGTAAGAGAAAATAACAGAAAAAAAGTTATTGAATAAAAATCAGTATATTAACATAATTTTTCAATGGGTATTTAATGTACGTATTCATTATAGTCCTCTGTTGGATAAATATCTGTAGACAGGTGATGGTTTTATTGTGTTCATTCATTATCCAAACACATGCACTGACATTTTTTCCTGCAGTTTGAGCTTGACCAATGTGTTACGTGAGGGCCCATGCATTGTGCTCCATTGATTTGTGATTAGGGTTTATAGGAGAAAACTTGCATAGGTTCTTTCCCCTGAGGATTTCTGGAGGTGGAGAATCTTATCTTTTAAAATGAGTAAACAAGGTCAAAGATCCTTTATATAAGAGTAAGCTCTCTAGCAGACACTGTACTTAGCTATACATGCTGTTCACCCATAATAACTGATCTAAAATATATGTCCGAACATGATCCTCATGTGACACATTTCTTCCTTCACACTCATACAAAGTCTTCCTTGGTTCTTTTAAATAGTTAATTGTAGACAACACTGCTTATTCTCAGATGGTTCACTTGTTTACCTGTCCAACATTTTTCTCTTTCAAGGCTCCAATTTTGTTTGTCGTGCTCCTGCTGTCACCACACAGTGTGTCTCTTGGTCCTAAGCATTCTTAATACATGCAATGAAGAGCAATATTCAGAATGAATGTAGAATCCATATTACTGCAGTCACTAACCTGCAAGGGCTTTGACAGCTTGCACCATTTGGCAAGGTATGATAATAGAAAGGTATTATTCTGTTTGATGCAGTTATATTTGTGCTCTATGGATCATGCTGTATTATCAAATGCTTCTTAATAGTTCACAAAAGAAGTACTGGTGCCTAAGGGATTTTTTTCTGCACTGACAGTGAGAGGATGAGAGGTCTTGGATTGGGATATATTCACAATTTGTTATTGTCAAGCTATTATTTAGCCACAATCTTATTCTCCACATAGAACTATAAGAGATAAGAGGCGACAAAATAAAAACCCTTCTCCTTGCTGCTATCACTTTGAGCTTGTTTGTTTCTAAATCATGCTCAGTGTTAATTTGGAGCTGACTTGAAGAGTTAACTACTTCTATTCTGCTCCCATAGAGAGAAACTTTATTGTATTTTGGTTAGTGCTTCTCCCAAACCTCTCTGCAATGCTTGCTAGTAATGTGTAAAAGCAGCTGTGGTCTTTTCCTCTTGCATGGACAAATTATTATACTGTATATGAATCATCTTTGTTTTTACTCTAAGGATTGTTTCATGAGTAGAATTTTCAACAGTCAAACCACCTGTTTATTGGATCATTGTGCTTATCCAATTTTTCATGAAAGAAGTGATTTATATCCTTCCTACATGACTACGAAGCATTTTATTTGACTGAGTCAGTTTATGTAGTCCTTACAGATTTTTAAACTTTTGTTTCCAGAACAGTATATTCATCAAGCCACTGTTTTTTTCTCAGCATAGCAAAGGTTAGAATTCAGTCCTTACGACCTCCCACTAAGTTCACAGGGAAATACTGTTCTCAAATTTTCAGAGACTTTTTTTGCTACTTTATTTTAAAGTACACTTCTCCTAATAAGGAATTATTTGAGACTCACTTTTTATTAGGGGAATAAATGGAAGACAATATTAACACCAAGAGAACTGGAGCATGACTTGAATGAGGAGTGGGAGAACAGAAGTATTAGGCAGGAAAAATACAATCTTACAACAAATATAGTGATGGAGAGGTTGGGAAAGAACATTTAATCTATTAAAGCCTTTCATGTTAACTCTTACAGAATTACAATGAGATCTTACAGTGATATCTTTCAGAATTTTAAAGTGATCCTTAGTTTTGTTTTCAAGCCCCAGACTCCTTAAAATTCTCTCTCTATCTCTCTCTCTCTCTCTTTTTCTTTCCCCACTAGCCTTTCCTACACTTAGCTTTTGTGTTCCAGATGGAATATGCCATTTTGCTCCTCCTAAGTCCTTTTGCATGCCAAGATCTCACATCTTTCAAATTCTTCCCTAAAACCTACTTCATAAAGGAATTATCACACCTTATCCAAGACAGATGCCTTCCTTGCTCTGAATATTTTTTTCCATACCTCCTCTTGTTTCTCCTAAGACCCGGATATCTGGCAGTAGAGGGATTATCGGTAATTTTATTTCTTGAAAGAGAATAGGAATTCCTTGTGGATTCACAATTTTGGCTGAAATAGTCTGAGGTCTCTCTATCTTGCTGTTGTCATTCAACACCTCCTGAAAAAAAAAAATGACCTAGGTTTCTAGGACTTTCTTTTCTATATAGTATACATTTGCCTGAAGCACGTAATTTGCAAAAGCATCTTCTTGATAATACTTCCATCAAAATTAAAGGTAAGTGTTCAATTGTGTTAAAAGGATAGAAATTATTTCACTGGAAAAAGAAATACTCCTATTCAAATCTGCTGGACTTCTGTTGCACACTTTTTACTCAGGCACGTAGTGCCTCAAAGAACTATATGAACAGTATCACAATTTAAGTCCAAATATGAGATACAAATTTATTAATTGCTGCTGATTACAGCAGTCAGTTCCCAAGGGCTTCGAAAGGAAGTAGGCAGTTTATATCTCTTGTTATATTTAATTCTTTGTGAAATGCAGTGTACATTATAAGCAAAATGTACATAGATGTCAACTATTTATCTTGTATTTCACCTCAATAAATTTCAATGGTGCTGCTTTTTATCAGGAGATGCATACTAATTCAAGCCAGAAAGTGAAGGTCTCCATAATTACCTGAGTAATGTTTACAGAGTTCAAGTCCTCATTTATTTCTGCCCAAACTGGGTGAAAATAAGCCGCTCTACACATGTACAGATATAATGTGAAGAAACTGTAAAGATATTTCACTACCAGATGTAGTCTTCAGTACTATAAGCACAGTTAAAAGCACTCTTAATTGTGAAAAGACATTTGTTGTATTCATGGAGAGACCGTAGTACCAATAGTTCATACACTGTGGAGAGAAATTTGAACCTGATCTCTGAGTTAGTAAGTGGACATTTGAGGAACAAAAGGTAACATTCTCTGAAATTCTTGTGGTTTGGACACTTTGCCATGTACTGTGAACTAACCTGCTCTCATAAGGTAAACCCGACTATGCAATTTACTGAGCCCTTCTTTGCCTCCTTCAAACATACCTCAAGTCCTAATTTAGACAAATAGACGCATACTGAGCTTGAACTTACTAGATGCCAAAAGGTGTACCTCTTTACATCGGCATCTCTTGGAAACAACTTCAGTGTGTCATCAGATTAACCCAAAGCTCTCCTTGGCTCTGATGAAAAAGCTGGGTGTTTCACCTTGGTTGAATGATGCCTTTTGTTCTTCTTTCTCTCACACACTCTCGTTCATGCATCTTACATGCACAGAAACCTCTCTGGCTCGAGGCTGGTCACAACTGGTGTTTGCTGTAGCTGGCACTGGTGAGACTGCACCTCAAATACTGGGTGCAGTTTTGGGCGCTCACTACAAGAAGGACATTAGAGTTGCTGGCCCTGTCTAAAGAAGGGCAGTGAAGCTTGTGAAGGGCCTGGAGAACAAATCTTAAGAGGAGTGCCTGAGTAACTAGAGTTTTTTAGCCTGAAGAAGAGGAGGCTGAGGAGAGACCTGGCTTCTCTCTGCAACTATCTGAAGGTAGGCTGTAGTGTGGTAGTAACAAGCAAGAGGAAATGGCCTCAAGTTGCACCAGGGGAAGCTTAGATTAGATATTAGGAAATTTCTTTACTGAAATAATGCCCAAACATTAGAACAAGCTGCCCAGGTTGATGGTGGAGTCACCATCCCAGGAAGTGTTAAAAAAAAAAAAAAAGAGTATAGACATGGCACTTTGGGATATGGTTCAGTGGATGTTGAGATGTTGGGTTGATGGCTGAACTTGATGATATTAGAGGTCTTTTCCAACCTAAACAATTCTATGGTTCCATAAGGCTTTTGAAAAATATCAGTACTTAAAGTCACTACTAGATGCTACATTTTGATCACATCAAAACATTGAAATACCTAAAACAAGACCACTGACAGCTTTCTTTTACCTGTAAATGAAAGAAAAAGATTCTGTCAAACAAGAAATGAAATAGTATTGATTAAAATAGTATTAAAATATTTTGGACATTGTAATGAAGAATGCAGAAGGCCTATGGTATCTTGGGGTGCATTAAGAGGAGTGTGTCCAACAGACTGAGGGAGGTTCTCCTCCCCCTCTACTCTACCTTAGTGAGACCTCACCTGGAATTTTGCATCCAGTTTTAGGTTCCCCAGTTCAAGAGGGACAAGGATCTACTGGAGAGAGTCCAATGGAGAACTACCAGGATGATTAAGGGACTGGAGCATGTGCTCTTATAAGGAGAGGCTGAGAGACCTGGGGCTTTTAAATCTGGAGAAGAGAAGACTGAGAGGGGATTTAATAAATGTTTATAAATATCTGAGAGCTGAGTGTCAAGAGGGAGGGCACAGGCTCTTCTGCATTGTACCCTGTGATAGGACAAGCAGTAATGGATATAAACTGTAACACAGGAGGTTCCACCTCAACATGAGGAGAAACTTGTTCAGTGTGAGGGTCGCAGAGCACAGGAACAGGCTTCCCAGGGAGGTGGTAGAATTTCCTTCTCTGGAGACTTTCAAGATGTGTTCCTGTGTGACCTGTGCTAGATTCAATGGTCCTGCTCTGGTAGGGGATTGGACTTGCTGATCTTCGAAAGTCCCTTCCAGCCCCTAACTTCCTATGATCCTATGATCCTATGATATATGCATGTGAGTGTCAGGATAATCCTTCTCATATACCCCTCTGTTTACATTGTGTTTTCCTTTTGAAGTGGTTTGAACCACATAATATGTACATATTTATGTATCTATATGTGCACGTGTGTGTGTGTGTGTGTGCATGCACCACACGTGCATGCACACACACACACACTATCAAAACCATGAATTTACAACTGATGCATTTATGGCCATGAGGTATTATGTCCCTTGTCACTCTCTGGCTTTTCCTGTCCTTGAGCAGGCAGCTGCATTTTTGGCTGTTAGAGGTTTCAGACAGGTCTGTCTTTCCCTTTTCCTTCTGTTCTCTATATATACTGGTGTAATCTGATACCTGTGTAGCAGAAGAATGAAATATTCTGTTTAAATCAACAGAAAACTCTTTCTCTGCCTTTTTACCCCTCCATTTCTTATCTCCTGGTAAGGAGGTACCAAACTGGAAGGTTTGGCTGATATACCTGAAGGCTGTGCAGCCATTCAGCAAGACCTGAACAGACTGGAGAGCTGGGGAAAGAGGACCCTAATGAGGTTCAACAATGATAAGTGCAGAGTCCTGCGTCTGGGACGAAATAATAAACTACACCAGTGCAGGGTAGGGGGTGATCTTCTAGAGGACAGCCCCGTGGAGAAGGACTTGGGAGTCCTGGTGGACAGCAAGTTATCCGTGGAACAACAATGTGCCCCTGTGGCCAAGAAGGTCAATGGGATCCTGGGGTGCATTAAAAGGACTGTGTTCAGCAGATTAAGGGAAGTTCTCCTCCCCCTCTACTCTGCCCTGGTGAGGGCACCTGGAATATTGCATCCAGTTTTGGGCTCCCCAGTTCCAGAGGGACAGGGATCTACTAAAGAGAATCCAGTGGGGAGCTATTAGAATGATTAGGGGACTGGAGCATGTGCCCTGTGAGGAGAAGCTGAGAGACCTGGGGATTTTTAGTCTGGAGAGGAGAAGACAGAGAGGGGATTTAATAAATATTTATAAATATATGAGGGCTGGGTATCACCATGAGGATATTGACTGTGAGGGTCTTCACTGTGAGGGTCACAGAGCACTGGAACACGCTCTCCAGAGGGGTTGTGAAGTCTCCTTCTCTGGAGACTTTCAAGACCCATCTGGATGTGTTCCTGTCTGACCTGTGCTGTATTCTATGGTCTTTCTCAGTCAGAGGGGTTGGATCTATGGAGGTTCCTTCCAACACCTAACGTCCTGTGATCCTGTGAGGGAGGGGAAAGGAGATGAAAGGGGGAGTGGGTGGGGAGAAGGGGGAAAAGACAGCTTGCATTGACTGCATTACACCTTTTGCTTGGGATGCATTTCAAACTCATTCTTTGCTTGGGATTGCAGCTGCAGGTAGCATAGCCTGGTAGACTGGATTTGCAGTCCTGTGATGCTCTGACACTATAAGGAGATGACAACACTACACATTCAGAGGGCAGATACCTCAAACTAGCCCTTGTCTGCTTCTAGGAGCTGAATTAGTGACTGGATCACACCAGATATAGGCCAAGTATGTGTCTTTTGACTCAATGTCATGGAAAAGGCACTTGGTTTTGCTTCCGTATATCATTCTTCTATGTAAACTAAAAAATTTAAGTCAGAAGGATTAGGAATATAATTTCAGAAGTGTACTCCTCATCCAAATCAAGATTCAAATGTACACTTACTGTCTTTTAGTTTATTTATCCTTCCTTAAGATTTTCTACAATTGAGTTTAGCAAAAGCAGAATTTAGGCAGTAAAGACTTACGAAGACTCATAAATGCTCTACATACTGCTTTTAATCTCTTTTAAAAAGTTTAATCTTTCCATTGTAAATAGATTTTAACTCTGATACTATATTCATTACACCTTTAAAGTCTTTTGGAGTTTTTTTTACCATTATTATTTCTCTACGATTATTATTATTATAATTTTCCCTTTGGCAATTTTTTGTGGTTTTTTTTTCTGTACACTTTCCTCTGTTGAACAATCTTTGCTAATTATTGTTACAGTAGATTGTTATATTTTATTCACTCTTCATTCTTTTCCTTCTTCTACTTTTTTTTTACTTCTTTCTTCATACCGGATAATGACTGAGTTTGTCTGCCAAATGTCTAAAGAAATTATTTCAGAGACATACATGTAGAGTAACTGACACCTTCCAGGAACACCTAGTGTGAAGTTTAGTGGAGAGATACAGCTGTGCACCAAGCCTTATCTCTACTTATTAATGTCATGAAAATAGGCATCCAGAAAAGTGTCATAGGGTAAAAGCCTGATATGGGTTTTGTTTTAATCATTTAATAAAAAATAACAAAGAAAAAACAACAAAAGGAAGTGTATCCTGAAAAACAAAACCTCTTTCCTTTACACACTGAAAATTTTCTCTACTTGCTGCCTAAAATTTTGTGGTGTGCTATGCTCTTACTAATGGGCTAAGCTTGTATGTAAGGTTTTACATAAGGCTGACCCACCCTAACAAGATGAATTGTGGCTCTGAATTCAGTCCAGAGAAGATATGACCCTGTTCGTACAGACTATGAAACTGCTAAGCTTGGTGTCTGTAGATCACTGTCCCAGAATTTACCTGGCAGCTGTTGATGGTGAATGGCATTTGGAGGATGTCAATAGCCATGCTGGAAGAGAATTATGAAACACTGCACAGACTGAGAGACCTTAAAAGTTAGTATCAGCTTGTGACACATCTGCAGAGGGCCTGTATAAGAATAAGCAGTTATACAAAAAAAGATAGGATGTTGGACAATGATGAAGGTGAACAATGGGCTGGAGGAGGAAAGAGATGGGAAAAAAACCTGCAAGTGATACACAGGCTTATGAGTTCAGGAAAAATGGAGAAAATATAACTCACAAAGGAGATTGCCTTCCTTCATCTCTTCTTTTCTTTTCTCTCAATATTTTGTGCTAGTTATCTGTTAAGGCTTTTTGATATGCTTATCATTACAAAACCAAACTCTGGCTCTTTGCAAATTGTTAAGTGTCCTCTGTGTTAATATTTTTCCATTTGTAGTATTGTCAAGACTTCAGTCTCCATAAAGACAATACAGTATACTTCTGATGACCTAAACGCAGCATTAAGACATTAAGATGGTAGTGACTCTCTAAAGATCTAAAGTCTGTCCTACATAATGCCCAGTGGTAAACCAGTATAAGAGAAAAGACAAATGAAACGAGAAATACTAAGTATTGAAGGTGGATTTTAATATTGATTAATGTTATTGAGGTTACATTTACGTGATATGATGAACAAATTCAGTAGCCCAAGAAATATACCTAGAAGGAGTCTATTATTTCTGATAGACACAGAAAGGTATTTATCTCCTAATTACTCATAAGTGCTTCTTTTAAGGCCACAGAGAAAAGAACATGCAAAGACAGCTTGCTATGCAATACTTAGAAAAGGACATAAATTCAAACAGTAGCTGTAGAATATATTGCAAAAGTAACATCTTTATATCATTACAGAGACATCACATTGAAAATTGAAAATAGTTCTTTCTGAATAAGAGCTTCAAAGTTAGTTATGTACTAGACGTCATCTTGGTCTTAATCACATTAAAATTTTCTACTTTATATTGTTATTCTAAGCATGTATGTCTTACACATTCAGAAAGCAAAAAGTTTAATGAACAATTCTGGATATAAAGCGTTTCATAATGCAGGTAGCCTTTACAGATTCATTTGAAGATGCTAAATTCTGAACCTCAAGCAGCATTACGAGTTCTTCTGTGGGATTTTGATTGTGACAGTCTTAACTTCTGTGTATTCATGAAGGCCGTATTCTCCCCTAGATAAAAGAGAATGAAGAGGAATATTTATGCTAATGCTTTTTATATGAGTTATGCCCTGGATGGGATTTTTAGTGTTGCAGTGCAATTGGCCAGATGTTTAACAAACATAGTGAACATATTCAGAAGACATCTGTACAGCCAGCCAACTGCTGGAAGCCTTTGGAAAAGTTACCGAAACTGTCTCCTCAGAAAAGTGGTAGAGAGAGTAATTTTATTCCCATGCAAAAGAATGGCATTTAATCAGTTCAGTGTTTTTCTAAGTCATGTGTCTGTGCAGCAAATCAGACACGTTAGGTCTTCACAAGCACGCTCAGAAAGCGCTTGTGGTGAAGGTACCATATGCCCAGAATTATGCCCCCAAACACCAGCAAACTTATCCCAACATATTTTGGTAAGTCCCCCCTTCCACCCTCTGTTCAGGAGTGGGACAAAGGCCCAGGACCCAACCTGTCTCCTTAAGGTGTTCACAACTGCGTGCACCCATCGCATGGCATGCTCATGCTCTTTCCATCTAAGGGCATAACTCTAGCTTCACACTTTCCATAGGTCAAAGTAGGTTGTTGACAAGTGTCCCCATTGGCCAGATCCAGCCTCAAGAAATCTATAAGTATTACCTCACTTGTTTATCAATTTGCTCTCTCCTTTTGCTTTCTCTTGCTTTGCTCGAGCTACATAAGCTCGCAGCATCTGCAAGTTTTCTCACTCCCACATGCAAGCATACTAGAGGCCTCTGCAATATGGAAAGAAGCCAGCTCCCCAAGCTGCTCAAGGAACCAGCATAGGAGATCCCTTTGCTGAAGCTACAACGCCAGCGTTGTAAGCTCAGTCTTGTCTTCAAAAGGACTGGACCCGCAAGGGTAAGCTTTAGCCCAGAGGGGGAGGGACTAGCCCAAGCCAGGCAGTCCGGCAGTAACACATCTTGCGTGACCCCTGCTGTTTGCGGGAAATAAGAGGAGCCATCCACTGTCGCTGCTCTGCAACCCTGTGCCGTCAGGTAATGTAACCCGGGATTTCCCAAGAAAGAGAGAGAGAAAGCTTGTCTTCAGGATCAGAAATGGCTGACCCTGCCTACCAGGAACTGTCACCCCAAACGCGAGGGCCGACCCTGAAGGACCCGTCCCTGCCACGCATGACTGCTCCCCTGGACCAGCCCTGCCGGGCTGACCCTCTTCAGGGAGCCGCACCGATCCTGCCCGTCCCCGGTCACTGCAGTTGCGCCATGGGACCACACTGCCAAGGGAAAGTCTCCCCTCCTGCGGCCGCTGGAGGAGAAAGAAAGCCTCACCTCTCCCATGAAGGCAGGTGGAGAAAGAAAGCCTTGCCCCACCCGTGGAGGTGGGACAAGAAAGAAAGTCACTACCTGGATGGGCCAGCCCTGGGCTGACAGACAGTGAGCAACCCAGCAACTTGCCTAGCTACAAAGAAAGACACAGTGTATCTTTTCACCTGTGCAATACTTAGTAACATTCATTTCAAAGCACCTGCGCCTAGCCGCATGATATTCCAGCTTGAATTGCCTCATCATAAGATGTCTCTGTACATAGTTACAGACACCCAGCATCCTGTCGAGTCTCCATCTAGTGGACAAGCAGCAGGACTGCACCCTTCATTCCCTCAATTAGAAATTAACTCTGTAAATATTCTAATTGGGTCAAATTGTATATACTAAACCAGTTATGGAATATATTTTTACAACCATGCATTAGAATCAATATATAAAGGTGATTATTATTAATAATTTCAATAATTAATAAACAATATTTTCATAATGCATAAATTAATGATCATTCCTCCTTCATCCCTATTCACCACAGGCTTTCCTCTGATTTAAAGAGTTTTCTCCACTGTCAATGAATATACACTTCAACTCAAGTAAATTTAGGACGTAATTAATCCACTATGAAGTCTGGCAGTCAGGGGAAAAGAAATGCTATTAACACGTTATTAGCATGACTCCACCTTTACTTTTTACATGATGGGATGAAGATTCCTTGTGTCTCTATTTGTTTGACATCTGACACAGTCAAATTATTTAGACATAATTAGATGTTTTCTGGAATAAGGTACAATATAATGTTATCCAATTATCACTGCTATCTTACTAAATTCATATGTATGCAAAACAGAAATCTATGCTCAGGATTCTTGTGTTGTGGGAAGATGCTGAATTACTCTTCTTTTGAAGAGGTATTCTGTTAGTATGTGACATTCAGCAGTTTAATTCATTAATTCGTTAATTCAGTATTATTATCCCAAGAATTATACAGAGACTTTTATCCTGGGATTCCAAGAAGTCAATGGCTTGTCACACTCATTTACTGATTATTCGGTTCATTTGTTTCAGGTGTGTTTCTTCCTCTCCCAAACCTGACTGCTACACATTTATGAAACTTTTTTCCATGGCAGACATATATCTGGTGCTTATTTCTTTCTTGCCCTTTATTGGAAATGGTTTTGTTTTATTGCTAACAGTTATTTTGAACCAAGCATTGAGAAAAATCTTCATTCTCACAAAAGCTTAACTCCTTCAAAATGCACTTTCATAGGGAATATTGATCTTTATGATAGGCTGTTACAGTTTTTATTTCCAGCAAGTAAATCCTCAAAATATTTCTTTGAAAAGCATTAATTCAGAATTGATATCTCCCAGGTTTTGGCACCCAGAAAAAGCAAAACAGTCCTAAATTATTTGGTTGTGTGATTTGGGTTGGGGTTTTTTTGTTTATTTGTTTGTTTGTTTTTTTGGGGGGTGTTTGTTTTATTTTGTTTTGTTTGTGGTTTTTTCCTTCATTTTGGCATCTTTGGAAGATATCAGCATTGGCATAACTCTCTTTCCTTTGAACTGTGTGGGAGCTTTGCCATCAGGATCAGACTGACCACAGCCTTTTTCTCTTAATAAAAAAAAATATGAGAAAAGAGAAAACAATGCTCTGAAGCACTTCATCTGCACAGATATTTTCTGCCACCTTTTATTAAAAGTACTGCACATTTCACTTAATAAAAGGAAACACTTAAATGTTATGTTTTTTCCATTGCTTTGCCTTTTTGGTTTTGTTCCAAGATATATGACATTTTAATGAAGGGCTGTTTGTGATTTACTTTAGAAAACAACAATGATAAAAACCCCAAAGAAACAAAAAAACAAGCAAACAAACGAAACAACCCAGAACACATAATTCAGCATGATGTGTTGAACATGTGTGATATGAAATGTTTCATAATGTAACACATTACATTGTTCTCTTGCTAATATGAAGATCAGGATGAATACAGGTAAGACAAAACATGACTCAAATTTAAATTAAACCAAACTTTAGAAGTTTGAAAGAATTTTATTAGCTTATCATTTCTGTATACTCCTCTAGTTCTAGTCTGGAAAAATATCAAAAGTTCAAAGACTACAAAGGACTACTTGAATCATAACTTTTGTCCAAGCGGGAATATACGGTAAAAACATTGTTGTCACAAGACTTTTGTTTAAATCAAGGATTTTGAAAAGTCCTGTTTTCAAGTACCCATTTTAAAGGGGATTCTACAAAATGCACATTTGTATACCTTAGTGCAAATGACACTTTCTCCATGTATGTAAAACTTGTAAACCATAAACACAATGATCTATTTTGCATATCAGTAGACTGCAAATTACTAAATCCAGTGTATTTGAGTAATTTTCTTATTTATTTTATAGAGGAATTCTTTGTTTGACACTATCTCTGACAACATGAAGACTCTAGATATCATATAAACTATTTTGAAAAAATCTCAAACTAAACACTCTGGTTACGAATGCTTAATTTGGGCTTCAGATTTTCATTTTACAGTTCCTGTGAACCTAATTTTTAAGAATTATTTACTTACATTTCTCGCCCATTTCCTGACATCTTAAATCCTCCAAAAGGACACTGAGGAGATATTGCACTATAACAATTAATCCTGTAAGAAGAGGAAAATTATTTTGACAGTGTGAACAACATTTTTCACTTCTGAAAAATTAGTGGTTTCTGTCAACTGTAAAAACCCTGCGGCGATATTCAGAAATTATATCTACGTAATGTATTTGCAAACACGTGTAGCTCAATGTTCAGAGAAACAAAGCGTTAACAGAAACAACACTTATGATCAGGGACATCTTCAAGGGTCTTCAAACAGACTAAGAATCGTATCTTTCTCTGAGACTTATGATAAAATTCCTTTCTAACTAGTATGTCATCTGTCAAACCAGACTAGGCACAGTTAGGTCTTCTGCAGGTAACTTTCAAAAAGATAAATACAGGACAGATTCAGTATATACTTAGGAAGCTTAGTTTCATTCTGTGCAATATTAAAATACATTCTGCATTGTGGTTGAGAACAAAAAATACAATAATAATCCAGGAAGGAATTTCACAGCATGAAGAATTTTTGAAGAATATGCATCCTGCTCCTAAGATGAGATCTTTTTGTCCTGCAACATTGTCAAATCAGATAATCCTTATTTTAATCATCTAATTTCTTCTGCTGCCAATATAGTGACTTTAACAAAAGAGGTTCTGCTCATAATTAAGAACTTCTAGACACACCAGCAATAATCTAAGAGCAAAACCAAAGGATATGAACTTTTTAAAAAATTGTCTTCAATTTAATGGATACCAATTCCTAAGTAAAAACTGTTTATTTATTTTTAGAAATCATACCATTTTAGTTCACAGGACATGGGCAGGGATTTGTGCTGGTTCAATTTCCTTTTTCAGATTAATTTTACAGGACAATAGTGTGAAGACTTGCAAGAAGTATTTATTTAATAGCACATTAAATATGGGATTGTGGGAGGATGTTGGCATCTACCTGTCTAAAGATGGCAAGGAATTGAAATATAGAGGTACACCACCCAAAGAAGTATTAAAAAGACCTATAACTAATGCCATTGACATTTTAAGTTCTGAAGGAAAAACTTAAGAAGCCATTTCTTACCAGACTGTTCCAGCCTGAAGTGCAGCTGCAAATGTCAGTGCTTTATCGATGTCTTTGGTAAAAACTCCTGCTGCTAAGCCATAGGTTGTGTTATTTGCCCTCTTGATAACTTCATCTATAGTTTTAAACTTCATGATTTGTTGAACAGGCCCAAATATCTGTTTCAGACAAATGTAAAAAAATTAAAAATTATTTCTGTCAGATGGCCTTATTCCTTAATTCATTCAGTCAGGAGGGCACATCTCAGACCAAAGTTCTAAAAAAGATTATAAATTGACAAAATAAGATTTTTGCAGTATGGAGCAAACCAAGATAGACTATATTAAAATTATAAATAAACCAATAACTAATGAAACCAAAAAAAATTATGATGAAAACCAGACCACCACAAAGGTAGTTACCATGGAGTCACAGCATGTTACACATCTGTACTGGTTATGAATGAACTGCTATTTTCTTGGTAAACTCCAGTTTTAGAATTGAGAAAACTATTCAACTTTTCCCAAACATTGTATTAGACTTTTATCTTTGCATGTAGCTACACAATTAGGCACATATGCCAAGTGGAATTCTGCTCTCTCTAATAGTGTTTCAAGGTCAGCTTTTTCATTACTGCCACTCTGTTTTCTCAGCCAGAGGTGCCAAAGCCCACCACACAGTGCCAAGACTGTGTAGGGCAGAGGGCATTACCACATCTAATTACTCCTGTTTCAATAGATCATGACCTTTCCACTTGATTTTGTGGAAAGTCTTTAGTGATAGTTTCTAACTAGAATGACAGGGATTGATTTATATAGACCAAAAAACCATTGAACGTTCCTCCACTGTTCAAACTGCGAGTTTTGGAAACTTGTCTGTTCATTAAATTGCCTCGGGTCTCTGGGGATTGACTATACAATGCAGTCAAAATAATGTGAGAATAACAATTCTTGTGCTGCACATAAAAAGGAAACTAGTAGATCTGGGATGAAACACATCACTTCACCCTCCCAGTTGCCCTTGCACAAGAAGTACAGGGCACTGGATGTTGAGGATGAAACAAATGAGAATGCAGAAGAGACACCATCCAAAGGTTGCCTAAAGCAAACCAGTCTCCCCCTTGCATTAGGACTTAAATAAAAGAGGAAGGTAATTGTTATGGATGATTTCCTTCCCAGGGAAAGAGAGGGCCCCATGTGTCAGCTGGATCCTTCCCACAGGGAAGTCTGCTTTCTCCCTGTGGCCTGGGTCAGAGATGTTACCAGAAGGCTGAGTAGTCTGGTACAGCCCTGTGATTACTCTCCCTGGTGAGAAGTGAATGGATTGAAACCAGAAGTCCAAAAGCAATCAAAAGAGACTTCAAGGTACTGGTTGATTGAAGGATTGGGGGCACAGGTAACTTTTTGTCAACACCTTTAGTGGCAGGAAGGAATACTGAAAGGAACAGGAAATTGTGCATGATTAATAAAAGGCTCAGAGGCTGGTGCCACCAACAGAATTTTGGGGGTTTTGATCTTGGGGAGCTTTATATGGCAGATGGAATACATCTCTCTCAGAGCAGGGAAAACATCCTGGCACATGAGTTGGCAGGGCTTGTTGAAAGGGCTTTAAACTAGGCTTGAAGGCGGAGGGGGTTAAAACCAGGTACACTAGAGAAGAGCCTAAGGACAGCCTTCAGTCTGCCATTTCGCTTGATATTATTGACAATATCAAAGTTGTCTGTGACAAGTGGCAGGAAGACATAACAGGTTTGGAAGGATGGGGTGACAGTAAAGGCCTTCAACCTGTTGCCCTGAAGCATGCTGTGAACACTGCAGCAAAACCAAAAGTCTTACGAAGCTGAGCCAGGGGCCTCTGAGGCAGCAAGATACAGGAGGGTAGCTCCCATGAAATGCTTTGAGGAAACAGTGGGGTGCCCCTCTAAGAAGGTGACATGGCCAGCAGCACAGCTGAAGTGCCTCTACCACCAATGCACACAGCATGGTCAACAAACAGGAGGAGCTGGAAATCCCTGCCACTGTAAATGAAGACATGGTGCATGATCATCTGAAGAACAAATTCATGGGGCCTGCTGAATTGCATCCCAGGGTCCTGAGGGAATTAGCTGGTGTAGTTGCCAGGCCACTCTCCATGATATTTGAAAAGTCCTGGCAGCCATTCTATGCCATTTTTAAAAAGGGTAGAAAGGAGGAGCCTGGGAGCTACTGCCCTGCCAGCCTAACCTCCATGCCTGGGAAGATTATGAAACAGATCCTACTAGATGACATGCTAAAGCACATGGAGGACAGGGAGGTGATTCTAGACAACCAGAGGCAAATCCTGCCTGACCAACTTAGTGCATTTCTATAATAGAGTGACTATGTCAGTAGATAGTGGACAACCTACGGATGTGATCGGACTTCTGCAAGGCCTTTGACAGAGTCCCCCACAACATCCTGCTCACCAAGTTGGAGAGGTATGGATTGATGGGTGGACTGTTCAGTGGATAAGGAATTGGCTGGATGGTTGCATCCAGAGGGTAGTGCTCAATGGCTTGAAGTCCAGATGGAGAGCAGTGACAAGCGATGTCTCTCAGGGGTCCATACGGGGACATGTGCAGTTTAATATTTGTGTCAATGATATAGACAGTGGGACCGAGCGCACCATCAGCAGGTTTGCAGATGACACCAAGCTGAGCGGTGTTATCAATGCACCAGAGGGGCAAGATATCATCCAGGGGGACCTGGAAAAGCTGGAGAGGTGGACCCAGGTAAACCTCATGAGGTTCAACAAGAGCAAGTGCACCTGGGCAGGAACAATCTTCACTGTCAATACTAGGGGATGAGGTGATGGAAAGCAGCCCTGTGGAAAAGGACTTGGGGGTACTGATGGACAAGAAGCTGGACATGAGCAGTTAGTGTGTGCTTGCAGCCTAGAAGGCAAACCACACCTTGGGCTGCATCAAAAGATGCGTTGCCAGCAGATCCAGAGAGGTGATTCTGTCACTGTACTCTGCTTTAGTGAGACCTCACTTGAAGTACTATGTCCAGCTCTGGAGCTCTCAATATAAGAAAGACACAGAGTTGATGGAGCAGGTCCAGAAGAGGACCACGAGACTGATCAAGGGGCTGGAGCACCTCTGCTATGAGGACAGGCTGAGGGAGCTGGAGTTGTTCAGTGTGGAGAAGAGGAGGCTCCAGGAAGACCTAATAGCAGCCTTCCAGTAACTGAAGGGGGCCTACAAGAAGGAGGGAGAGAGGCTGTTTACAAAGGCCTACAGTGATAGGATGAGGGGCAATGTCTTCAAACTAGAAAAGAGCAGATTTAGATTGGATGTTAACAACAAGTTCTTTACCATTAGAGTAGTGGAACACTGGAACGGGTTGCCCAGGGAGGTGGTTGGGACCTCATCCCTGGAGATAGTTAAAGTGAGGCTTGACTGGGCTCTGGGCAACCTGATCTACTTGAGGATGCCCCTGCTTACTGCAGAGGGGGTTGGACTAGATGACCTTTGGATGTCCCTGCCACCTCAGACCATTCTATGACTCTATGATCCTATGATCCTATAGAGTTTCCTACCTGCCTCCCTGACTTGCAGAAACAATCCAGATTATTTGTTATACAGTTCTTTCCTGTTTTACAGCCCATCACAATTAGCTCTGGCTGCTCTGGTGTTCATTTTAACTCAGCCTGTGGACTCTTGTTGAATGTAGTAGGTAGGTTCAGCAGGTTGTTATGGAATGTTTTTTCTCAGTGGCATAGCAGCTATGTCCTCCTAATTCTTCCCATTCCTTGCAGATGATCATTGATGACCTGTCACTGTCACCTTGGCTGGGTCGGCAAAAGCTCTGTGTGAACATATCTGAAAACTGATCTAGGTTAAACAACTTTGCAGAGCCAAAACTGTTTTGCTGTAACTGCCACTAACAAAATATCTGTGAAAGAACAGTCTTTTTTTTTCTTACTACAGAGTAGTCACTCGGTGCATATTGTATCTAGATCCCAACCTGAATGGCTCTTTAGGCAGTGCAAAGAGTTCACAAGGTGTGTCTTCAAAGTTTGCTTCTCTGTTACAGGTTATTGTGACTCGTATGTGAGATGTGGGCAGTATGGGATGACGTATTCAATCTGAAACTCAGAATTTCTTATCTACTGCCATCTTAAAATGGCCTCTTTGATCGCAGGCTAACCTTATATTCCTCTCTCTCAAATCTACTGAGTTGGTGAAATGGGCATCAGCAACCAAGAAAACCATTTTAAACCCCACCAGGATGGAGGGATTTCATGTATTTTGTACTGACATTTAAATAGACAATCTCCAGTGAGGGTACAGACTGCCAAGAATTTATTTACCTCTTCTTTGGCGATGCGCATATCGTCTGTAACATTAGAAAAAACTGTGGGCTGGATGAAGTAACCTTTGTCTCCCCAAGGACCTCCTCCACATTCCAGTTTGGCTCCTTCTTTTTTTCCACTCTCAATTAGCTCCAGGATTTTTTGAAACTGCTCCTTATCAATCTAAGTGAAAAGATGACAGAGATGAAAGAAACACACACTGCTAGTAATTGTTCTTCTAACTCATTAACCAAAACCTACAAGTTTCCAAACTTTGCTCATTTGTACATGTTGAAGTGGAATAACTGGAGGGGCCTGCAAATATTCTTGTCACTTACTTCTCAAAACTTAGTAATCTTTCTTTCAAATAATAATCAGAAATTTTAAAATAGAGGAATCATCTGTAGAGAGATTGATATCCTGGTTTCCTTTAGTAGATAGAATGAAATGAAATGAAATGAAATGAAATGAAATGAAATGAAATGAAATGAAATGAAATGGAATAAAATAAAATAAAATAAAGTTAAATAAAGTAAAATAAAATAATATAAAGTAAGGTAAATAAAATAAAATTAATGTACTTTACACTTCTTCCAGTACTCCTGGAATACATTTGTGGTTCCAGAACTGCTTGTTGTATGATGCCAATCTCTGTCCCTCCACTCTACTAACAAATGTAACATAGTGCATTTTGGATGTATAGTATAGAAAAATGTATGGTCTTTGTCTAGGAATAGAGTTTATGGTGGCCATACAATAGTGGCTTGTATTTCTCTAAACACTTCCAGTTTTCAGTGATAAAGTGGATAAAAGAAAATAGTGTAAACAGGAACTAGAAACCGGTTACACATCGTTATCTCCCATCTCCAAACCAGCCAATCGTCACTTCAGGCCAAAGGGAAATTCTGCGCAAGATAACATTCATGTCAAGAGAAACTGAGCAGTACAGCTTTGGTAGAGGAATCTAATACCTGGGGGTTTGGGTTGTTTTTGTTTTGTTTTGTTTTGTTTTTAAATTTTGTTCCATTTTCATGGTGCCTTTCTTCACTTTTTAAGAGTTCAGCCCTTCAAGCACCCGCTCATGAAAATACTGAGATTATTTCTTCAAGGACGCTTGCACAGAAGCTTTTTCTTTGTGATGATATGTACCAGTCAGCAGAGTAGGTGTACATCTTGTGCTCTTGGATGTGGAATACAAAGGTCACATTTCAGTTTAAACAAGTTTTACCATGATCATAGAAGACAACAATATCTTCAAAGGTTCTGTGGAATCCTGAATTAGACTAAACAGCTATTAAGCTAAAGCTGTGATAAAAGCTTGTATTTATAAGGATATAAACTTATAAAGATATTATAAGGAGGTAATTTTTAGTTCTCTGTGTTCCCTTTGTCATTCTACTTTCAAACAGTTTTCTTACTGCATGATGAAGACATAAAATTTCTGCTGCTCGGGTGGCCTAATATCTCTTGTACATAAACGAAGAGAAGATAAGTAACTCATGTTACTGTCAGTAATTCATTTGTTGTCATTATTATAATCATTATTTTTCTACTAATGTGTGCATTAGCATTTGTATGATCCTTTGAATTCCAGTATTGTCTTTGGCTCTTTGGTGCCTGACATGCAGTGTTACCCGAATTTGCTGTCTGAGGTAGCTGCTGCTCCACAGGGCTTGTGAACTGGAGGGCATATATGACTTTCAGGGTGGCTCTATGGCAGGAGAGCAGAGTGAATTTGCCTTGATACAGGCTGTCAATTTTTGTTTCTAGAAAGAATTAGTCAAAGAACAAACAAAGAATTTGAAAACAAAGAGAGATGTTTAGCATAAATAAAATTGTGATATTTAGCATATCACAAAAGAAATGCACATAAAACACATGGTTACAATTTTCCATTAAATGTAAGGAAGGAAAAGAGGTCAAGAAAGGCAAATGGTGAGACTAGGAAAGAAAGGAGTCTTCATGCTCTTTCAAATGTTTCTAGTAATGTTTTTTATTATTATTTCTTTAACCTTCCTTCTTCTTTTTCTTTTCTTTTAAGTAAAAGCTTACTTTCATCTCTCGTTTAAACTGTTAGCTTAAAGTTCAAACTCAGTAAAGCCACAACATAAGAGTTGATTCCTGTTAGTTTTGTAGTAGCTTTACACCAGACACCTGACATTTACATGTTTCAATCTTGTCTTTTGCATTTAAATTTATTCATTGGAACATGCTAGTAAATTAGCATAACATATTTCAGCATGCCAAAATATTTTTAAATTCTCCAAAGCTTGTGTGGTTTGGAATGTAGTTTTCTAATTTACTTAGCGTCTTTGATTACATAAAACAACTGTGATAACCAATGAAGAACATTATATTCTGAAATGTGTGGGGGTTGTTTTCTTAGGGACAAAACAAGAGCAGGAGACAGAGTTCCTTTATTCTGCAATGGCCAAATATGTGCATAGTGCCTGTGCCAAGAAAGCATACATCCTGTAGTACAAGCTGATAGATAAAAAATAAGTTTGACAATATTCTAATGTGATCCACTGAATCCACAGTATTGTAGCAGCAATGTTTTTTAAAGTCACATTTTGACATTCAATTAATAGTGAAGCTGTTGGCATAACTCTTTTAACATAAACAAGAAAAAGGTAGAAAATTATCCATTATAGTTGTGTAATATTCTAAAACTGAGAACAAAATAAGGAAACACAGGTACCTTGAAAAAGAGGAAAAGACACTATTAAATATTATTTCCTCAAGTTACTCACAGTAACACTACTTGAATATAATGTTAGCAATCTCTGACACAAGTGGTCATACTTGCATTTTACAGCTGTTGTATTGGAGCTTTCTCAAAGCATTTCCATTCTACATAGCTGTTGCTGGTCAATAATAAAAGGAACTAGAAAAGTGAAACAAACCTCACTCTTAGGCCTCTAATAGTGACTCAACCAACCAGCACTCCATTTTCTTCCCTCCTGATCTTCCAGATTAATCGTTAGACAACTATACTTAGCCTTGAATTTGATGCAACAATAGGTTTAGAAGTATATTAAACTGTGTCATAATTATACTGGAAACTCATTACTTACTTGAGGGCCTTGCTGTACACCAGGCAGCAAAGGATTCCCAAGAGTATACTTCTTAGCTCGTTCAACACTTCTGCGAACGAACTCGTCATAAATAGGCTCTTCCACAAAAATCCTAGATCCCGCTATACAACATTGTCCCTGGTGGTAGAATACGCCAATATGTGCAAATTCCACAGCAGTGTCCACTGCAAAGAAATACAGAGATCATCAGGTCATAAACTTGAATAGTCATATCACAAATTCTTGAGAAACCTTTGTCACTCGATCTCATTTTCCTTTTTAATGCTTTTAAAAAAATATTTTTATGGTCCTATAAGACATAGATATCCTACCATTGACTTATGTAAAAATCTACTCTTACCAAGAGTAGCATAGTATACCCAGATAAAAACACATTCAGCTGTTCTATGTGAAATGTAGTTTCAATGTTATTTGCCCTATCAACAGTACCAAGAGGAGTGTTTAGATAGAAAGATAATAAACCTGTGTGAGGCCCATCTAGTTATTTTTATTTCTGCCTTCATGGTCCTATATTACAGTTAAGATAGATAGATTATCAGAAGTTCACATCCATTCTGAAGCCACCAATATTTTAGTGACAATCTAATGTAAAACTATGACTTGACCAGAAAACATTAAAAAATGCTACCTCATTAAACAGGTACAACTAATTTACTGACAGAGGAAAGACTTGCATAAATAGTATGTGTATAGAATAAAAATGCTACTAACAGTCTGCATCTGCGAATACAATGTTAGGACTTTTTCCTCCAAGTTCCAACGTAACTCTCTTCAGATTGCTCTTCCCTGCTGCTTCTTTAATTATTTTGCCAACCTAAAATGGTAGAGAGAGTTAGATAGAGTCTATTATACCCTCAACAACACTTCTTTAAGTTCCATATGAATGAAAGTAATTCACAGTCCCAGTAATTATAGAAATGAAAAGTAAATAAATAAAATAAAATAAAATATATAGATTCAGGGTGCAAGTAATTTGCAGTCTATGAACCAAGAATGATTTCTAGAAGAGTTTCCTTGTGGACACATGCTAGCTTCCAAAGATGTCTGGTGGGTTTTTTTTAGGTTACTAATACTCTACTTGCTTGTATCTAATCTAAAGTAGGCGCTGATATCCACTCTG
This sequence comes from Indicator indicator, assembly GCF_027791375.1. Taxonomy (NCBI): domain Eukaryota; kingdom Metazoa; phylum Chordata; class Aves; order Piciformes; family Indicatoridae; genus Indicator; species Indicator indicator. The sequence continues at coordinate 47,550,394 of NC_072053.1, read as the reverse complement.
CAAGTTACTTTCAATAGATTGAGATTCCTCTGATTTATGCACAGGAAAGCCTTTTGATGCATAGAATGTATGAGATAAAGAAGTAGATGCCTATGCTGCTTGCGTGGCCAAATATTCCTGATTCCAGTTTCTCCCTTCGAAGAAAGGAGAGGAACAAGAAACTGGAAGGTAGAACTTCACCCTGCTTGATTCTATTGACAGGGGAATTAAAGGAACTAATTGATATGAATTGTCCTGGCAAAGCTGTGATGGGGAAAATGTGCTGGTAGCCCTTGTGGCATTGGTCAATGACTGGAATAACCCTCAGATAGTTTCCTCCCTCTGCTAGACATCCTGCCTTCATTCCTTATTGCTAAATTACACTGTCAGAAGATGACCGCATGAAAGCCCATGAACACAGTTTCTGGATCATCTTGCCTTTGGAGGGACTGTGAACATGAGGAATTAGTTGTTATTGTCCTTAGAACATTGGTGGAATGTTTCTCAGATGTCAGGGTTTTGGGTTGTCTTCCCATTGCTTTAAAGTTTCTACAAGTAAACATGCCTCTTGCAGTCAATGTGTACAGATACTTGACATGAGGCAGTGGTATTTATGTGTGGAGCACACATCTAAGAAGTTAAGAAACTGCTTGGCAGCATTTCCATGTAGCATGCATGCAGACAGATACTATAACATAATGTGTCAGTATGTAGTTAGTTAATGTGTGCATTGAAAAATCTGTGATCACATCACGCTTGTCCTTTCAACTATTAAACTGATACATATTCAAACACTCTTCCATGATAAAGCAGATAACCACCAGTATCATCTAAATACCAAAAAGTCATCATCTCATGTAAGTGTGCAGAACCAGGAATGAAGTTTCTAAAGTGCCTTTCTACCACCCTGTTGTATTAAAATTAAAAAGAAAAAAGCAGATTCTCTTTAACTTTGTCTGTTTCTCAAAATAATTACTCTTAAAATAAAAAGCTAACAAAAAGTTATGAAAATGTTTTCTTTTTAAAGAACAAGACTTAAAATAGCCATGGTATACTAGAACATATTTTATCTCATGAAGTGCTTTTGTTTGAAGGGCTTTTCTGCAATATAAACTTTTAAATATGTTTGAAGTTAATAATAACCAACAAATCATTAAACAGACTTTGTTTAACAAAGCAGCAGCCAAAAGAATGAAAAAAGTTGAAATAGTTACATAGAACAAGTTAGACATTAAATCATTACTGTGAATCAGAGGGGTACATTTCCTGCTATATTTTCTTGCATTCATTATAGTACCTGTGTAGAGCCTGTAAAGGCTACTTTATCTACATCCATGTGGAGAGAAATTGCTGCTCCAGCAGTGGGTCCAAAGCCTGGTACAATGTTTACGACTCCTGGTGGAAATCCTGCCTGAATTGAAGAGAGAACTCTGTCAACCTGAGGAGGGATAGTGACTAGAAGAACATGTCTCATACAATCTCATTTTTCTTTTCAGTTCTCCAGCCACATTTTCTCAGTCATACACTTATTTTGAGTCCTAGAGCTACAATCATGTTCATTCCCATACGATTTACATACTCTTTCGCTCACCTGTCTTTTAGGCTGTTGAAGGGGCTTTTTTTAAAAAAAGAATGTGTTTTTTTAGTTATTTTTCAGTGCCGTTGCCAAGGAATAAATTTATTTTTTCTTTTCTCCCCATGCAGATATGTAAAGAAAATTATTGCTTAATTTTGTATTTGCTTCATTAAATCATCCAGTGTGCTCACTGCTTGTTATCCCTCACACTGGGTGGAATTTAATTAGTGATCTGTCTTATACTGAAATTATTTTAAGAAAAATTATAGAAATAGGTCTTTGTTACAAAATGTGAGAAAAATGGCTGTATCTTACAAATTTTATATTTAAAGCGGCTTTTCTTGTGTGCCAAATCATAGAACCATAGAGTCATTACAGTTGGAAAAAAAATCTTTAAAATCATGGAGTCCAACTGTAACCTAACCTAAATGTAACTAAATCTGTATTAATTATATTGCACTCACAGACAAAATAAATTAATTTCTTACAACAACCTGTCAGGCAAACTCCCATGAATTAGTGAAGTGCAGCTGGATTTCCTCTCAGCTTATGATGCAGCTATGGAATCCCAATGACAATTGCAGAACAAGCATAGAATTAAAGGACTAATAAGGTGCATGTTCTGTGTTATCACTCAAATAAATCTCTTTTAGCATTAAATAGAAAATTGAAATTGCATGCAAGAGTTTCGTTTTCCTTTGGAAAGTGGTGAATTTCATCTAGTGAGCTATATCTTTTAACCCTCAAGTCTTGTGGTATGGACTAGACAATTAACATTTGTTTGAGTAGCAGGTTATTTACATGTTCATGCTCAGATACGTTCTATCAATGCTTTTTATGTTACTTTAATATTCCAGATTCATATTACCCTGGAACTGATGAAGCTATAAGGTTCCTTTCATTTGTTTAGCATTGTGTTTCATACTTAATTTGAAAGCAAAGGAAGAAAAGGTTTTTCTGTTTTGTTGTTGTTGCTGTTAGTTAGTTGGTTGTTTTTTGTTGTTTGTTTGTTTGTGGGGTATCTTATTTGTTTGTTTTATGAGAATTATTCATACTTTCTCACTTTGGGCTTTTCATATGTGTGTTTAGAAGCTATTCTCTACATATTAGCAAAGAATTCTTGTGAGCACTATTAAGAACGGTAGTGAGGATTACCAAAATTATACTATTTTTTTTTAATGTGAATACTTGAGAAGTGGATCACTACCAGGGGTTCGTATTTCAAATCTATTTGGGTAATATGGTTATAAATTAAAACTCAGCCAGATCTGAGTGAGTAAATCTTGAAGACTTGGTAAGATAAATATTGACCTTTTTTTAAAGATCCACAATATTCACCAGATAATACACCAAAGACATTTACAATGTGTGTGCTTAAGCTTCTCTTCCAGTTGAACACTAACTGAATGGGTAAAATGAGAATCTTCCCTTCTACTAAATATGCATTATACCTATTGTTACAAGTCTGTTACCATTGCAAGGGTACATACAAAATAGATCACATTCCCACTTTTGAAATCTCTTTTCAGGAAATCAGAATATTAGAATAAATATTTTGTTGGACTTGGAGTAGAACTGTTTTATTCTCCCTATAGAGTCACTTTTTCAGTGAAATATACTTTCTGATGCTTATTGTTAAAAAATAATAAAGTATCTCTGATACTTTTTTGTTAAGCAATTCGTCTTCCACAATATTATCTAACAGCTTTTACTACTTGGCCCAATAACAGTAAGACCTCACTGCTTCCTTATAGCCATTTAGTTTCTGTGAAACATTAATGTGTAACAAGTCAATATGCTCTGCTGAATCATTGTTTTGAAATAGAATACTAAAATATACCAAGTCATTTTCATTAACACTCTGCAAGATTACTGTGCTGGGGATTATTGACTCTTCAAACACTTTAGACTACATTTGTTTATTTTATTCTAAAGAAAGACAGCAAAACTATTTAGCTGTTCCTTAGGTGTTTGCTGGACTGGACAAAATAGTCTACATGACTTTGGAATCAGTGAAGAAATTACCACAGTCCTTGTGTTAAAGAGCACAAAATGCATTCTCGCAGTTTCTGTGTTAAAAAGGTTCCCAGGACTGCCAGCAGTCACCACTTCAGTTTTACAGCTCCCTGTTAATAATAAACTCAGGCAGATGAAAAGGTTGTTCAATTAAAAACAATAATTAGATGTACAAACAGGTCCTTTCTTGTGATAGCTATTTTAACAGAGCCATTGCTAGCTACCTCTAGCTATTCTGCCCTTGAATTCTTGTTTGCTTTTGATTTTGAAATGTACCGTGCTTTTGTAATACAAATATGTTTGCCAAGGAATGGAGTTTATTAAATTGCAATTGTGGTTCCTTTTGTGTGTGTGGACTAGGCTGAAAGATATGCACACTTTTGCCCTGGATTTGTTTCACTGGTTTACTGTAAGGTAAGTTCCATAGTACAAGGCTAGACATGCAATAAGAAGTACTTGCTGAGGACAGCTGGGCTTATATTACCTTTGTGGCATTTCAGCTGCAGTATACTCTTTCATTTCTGAGACTGGCAAAAAAATGCTGTTGTTGATGACTTACCTCTCTAATTAAAGATGCCATGTAAAGGGCAGTCAGTGGAGTTTGTTCTGCTGGCTTAACAACTACTGTGTTTCCACAACAAAGGGCAGGGGCAATCTTCCAGATGAACATAACCAATGGGAAGTTCCACTGAAAAACACATGAGAAAGTGTATCCTATTTCTGATACATTGCCAAAACGTTAAAATTCTCATCTGGGTTGCTGAACTCTTTCCAGAATTGAGATATTTTTTAAAAAGCATCTGGTAAACTGTGTTATTAAAAAAACAGTGATTTTGCTCTATGTTGAGTCAAGAGGATCCAAGATTATAATTAAAAGCAAAATTGTACTCCTCTAACAAAGCCTGAGAGAAAGTTGCTGGATTATTGATGATTGGGATTTTTGCTGTCTTAAATGATCACACCTATTATCAATTCAGTTTTCTGAGATAAGGTAATAAGATATAATACTGCTCTCTTCCCTAGATAATTCACTGACAGCTCTCAGTTGCGGTTGGTCTAGTGAGACTGGAGACAAACTGCTTTCTTTGGATTCCATATTCAGCAGTGTGAGTGACTGTGTGGCTGGGTTTGCCCCTTTGACAATGTTGCTATTAGTTTTGGAAGCATTGAGACTCAGCACAAAATACACAGTATTTACAAAAGTCAGGAAAAAGACAGTTAACCTATGATGTCAGAATGGCTTGGAGTTGTACCCATGCAACTGCTCTTTAACACTCTCCTTACCTAATTTCTGTCTCACCCTACACTCAGAAATAACAGGACCAGGAAGAGCACAAATTGAGGGATTAGAGAATTTTCTGGATATTCATCATTAAAGGGTAACTGTGTGAGAGGAAAGAAAATGGAAACTGTGAGCTAGCAGAAGCATTTTGTAATGTTTGCATAGTTCTCAAAGTTTTTGGCTTACAGGAAAGCTTCCAGTTCAATGGGTTCACTTTTCAATCCAGAGAAAAGAAATATATACTTGGAAATCCTTGAGCATTATCGCAGTATATCAGAGGCTGGGAGGGACCTCAAGAGATCATCAGGTCCAATCGCCCTGCCAGAGCAGGATCACTTAGGGTAGTCTGCACAGGAACGCATCCAGGTGGGTTTTGAAAAGTCTCCAGAGAAGGAAATTCCACAACCCCCTGGGGCAGCCTGTTCCAGGGCTCTGTCACCCTCACTGTAAAGAAGTTTCTCCTCATGTTGAGGTGAAATCTTCTATGTTCAAGTTTGAACCTGTTGTTCCTTGTCTTATCACTGTGAACCACCAAAAAAAGCCTGGCCCCTTCCACTTGAACACACCCCTCAAATACTTATACACATTGATCAGATCCCCTCTCAGTCTTCTCTTCTCAAGACTAAATACCCCAAGGGATCTCAGTTTGTCTTCATAGGGGAGATGTTCAAGTCTCCTAATCATCCTTGTGGCTCTCTGTTGGATTCTCTCCAGCAGGTCTCTGTCTCTCTTGAACAGGGGAGCCCAAAACTGGACACAATATTCCAGGTGTGGTCTCACCAGGGCAGAGTAGAGAGGTGAAAGAACTCCCCTAGACCTGCTGGACACACCCTTCTTGATGCATCCCAGGATCCCTTTGGCTCTCTTGGCCACGAGGGCACATTGTTGTTCCATGGAGAACTTGCTGTTCACCAGCACGCCAATGTAATTCTCTGTGGAGCTGCTTTCCAGCAGGGCAGCCCCTAACCTGTACTGATGCCTGTTATTTCTTCCCAGATGTAGGACCTTTCACTTGTCCTTATTGAACTTCATGAGGTTTGCCTGCACCCAGCTCTCCAGCCTGTCTCATGTTGTACAGAGCAGAACGGATATTCCAGGTCTTAATAAATACTACTGTCTCCTACTTGTTTATTTATAATTCTTTCAGTTCCAACAAGACAAAATTCTGTCTTTCAAACTAACCTATCAGTCAATCTTCTTGAGATTTGTTTTCCTTCTAGGGAAACAGGGATGAGAAAGACAACACTGGATTTACTATCAAAAGCTGCCTTCTGCAGAATCTGATGAATAGGATAGTCTCTATTTTTCAGGACCTAAAGTATCTGCTTAGTATTTTTTCACAAACGAACTTGCATTGCAAAAGCATTTCTATTTGTTACAGAAAAGCTTGTGTTTTACATAAATGGGTCCAACTTACAGGAATAATTTGACCACACACCCCAATAGGCTCATGTCTTGTAAATGTAAAAAAGTTTCCATCTAGGGGAAGAAGAAATAAATTAGGCATTCAGACACAGCATTTTTGAGAAACAGTTAAATCAGAAAGAAGATTAAGTTGGATATCAAACTTAGCTGTATACAATTTTACTTATAAATGATATTTTCAAAATCTGAACTATGAAAAATATCTAACCATTCATCTGGATTCAATATCTACTTTCTTTATAGATTCAGGGTTTGATACTGTCAGTCTGACTGACTTTTTTTTTTCTGTGATAACCCTGCCTGCTCCTCAATATGGAATGCACAGCACATCACTGAGCATTCCTCCTTTGTCTTTTTTTGTTCACCTTTTTTCAGAAAGTCTTCCCTTAAAAGCTACTTACAATCCTAGCAATATATGAGACATTTTTTAATATTAGATCTTAGCTTAAATCAAATCCATTAAGTATAAAATTCTCTTTGATTCAAATAAACATGTGTTCTGTTAAGCCTCATATAGAGATCTATGTGATACAAAAAATTTGGAAGTATTTATCTCTCTAAGTTATTCATAATACCTTCTTTATTACCATTCTTTTCTTTGTTCTTCTGAGGGCAAACAACAAATAGATAGTCTTTATTACTGTACCACTGCAAAAGCTATGCATCACTATGCAAAAGTAACCTACCAGACTTCTTAGATGTTCATACAGGATAAAAACTTTTGTTCAATAAACAGTACTTACTCATGAGGTACAGAGCAAGAAATGTGAATAACTGCACTAAATGTTTAAATGAACACTGTGATAAATCTTAACCTTTTTAAGAACTATCTAGAATGTTTTCCATGAGACATCTTTTAAGTTGCACATGTTTTGGAAAAAGTTTTTTACGGATCATGCTGTCTTCAGTTCTGTATTTCTATTATCTCAAAAATACTCACCCATTGGAACAGTGCGCCCCTGGATTTTATCAGCCCAGCCTGCACAGTAGCGTAATGTTTTGATACAGGCACCTAGATCCATTAGGTAGGCAGTGGAAAACAGTTTCCCACCGTTGACAGCTTCCATTGTCTGCAGACAACAGCAATTACTAAGTTAATATCAAATATTGTTAATGTTTCTCATGCTTGTACTTTCTCATTTAGCTTCTGGTTGTTCAGTTCAGAGATTTCCATCTTCATTACAAACAGATTAATTAACTTCTGATGGTTACTTAACATTAGAAAAAGACAAGATAGAAATTTAAAAATTATAAACTTTCATGATAGATCATTCACAGTGCAGATAATATGGCAGACTTGTAATGGTGAGATGGTCTGGAAAAAAACCCAAACGAATAAAAATTTCTGCAATCTGAATCAGTTACACTGATTTAGTTACTATTTGTGTCAATTATTTCCACAAACTCTTATCTTTTCATCCATACTTGTAGATTTTTTAACATATGCTAAATCAGCTACACTGTAGATTTTTTTAACATAAATTAAACCATTTATACTGTACAATTTTTAATATCATCTTCACTGTAGAATTTTTAATATAAACCATATCAGCTACACTAATTTGGTTTATATTAAAAATTCTACAAGTGTGGATGAAAAGATAAGAGTTTGTGGAAATAAATGACACAAATAGTATAAATGGCTTCCTTCAGACTACACACACTGACACATAAGGTAGGCAGTAGCAGCCTGGAAATAATTGTCAGGGTAACTTAGGATCCTGTGCTGTTTAATTATAAAGAAATTAATTTATAAGTGATTAACTACTTAACATGAGCAAGAAAATTCAAAGTATGGAATAAAATGCCACAAAAATACCTTCAGTGTTTAATGTACAAAGATCTGAGCCATGAAGGACTCTCAACTGAGAAAAAAAAATCATTATAGAAAATAAACACTTATATAGAAGAGGCTCTCTTTTATTGGATAACCATAAATTGAATGAACTACATGGTCTCGTTTGAAGGTAGACATGACTCACCATGTCATGGATCTCTGTGTTAGCCAAATATAAACCTTTAAAATAATAACCAACAAATATTTTTTTCAATTTCAGTAATTCTTCAGCTGATTGGTTTTACCTACAGAGGTTTAATGATCCCACAGAGACAGCAGCACTAAATAGAGTTGATTTCCAGCCAAATCTAGGGAGTGTTATTTGGATTAATGTTGTATCAACAACCCTGATTGCTGAGACATCTACTTGAAGATCATGTGCTATTTTTACATAGTGTCAAAATCTTGACTTTATTAGAATTTTTTTTCTCAAGTTTTCCAGCAGACACTGGTGAATTTCAGGTTTTTTACTGTTTCAGGCTTAGTCTACAGGCTGATCCTGCAACCACAGTGTTTCGCTAAAAACTCCACTGAAAAGTTTTAGGTTTTAGCTAACCATATACTTTGCAGATACCATACTTGGAAGAGAACAGAACCAACGGAGAAGCAAGTAGTACTTGATGGCTTTCAGCAACAAGGAATTGATTAAACGTCCTTGCTGTTATAGGCAATGTATCCAACACTCTGCTCATGTATTTGGATTTGGAGAAAATTATTCCCTGTACTCAAACTTATGAACTCTATGGCTCTGTCATCACAACAGACTGCAACCTAAGAAACAAAATACTCGGTGGCTTTGAAATAATGAAATGGAGTAATTTTCATCTGGGACAGATGCATGAACTGAGGGAAATGCCTTGCAACGAGATTTGGTGTCTATTTTGACATCTAAATTTACAAGTGTATCTGCCTTTCTATAGTTCTGCAGTTAGGAAGTGAGTGGAGAAAATCTCTTCATATTGGTGAAGTCTGAAACACACTTCATTCAAACACACCTTACCTAAAGGGGAAAAGAAGTAAGGTGCAGGAAATAACGTCAGCAAAATAGAAACTTGGGACAAGCCTCAGAGGAAAGCAATACTTTCATATCACAAAAATTAAAAGTGGGAATGAAAACTATATTTTTCAGCTTTCCTGCAGAAAAAAAAAGAGATTATTTATACATCTTTTTTGTATGCGTAATACCTTAGTCTGTACAATAAAGAAGAAAATGCCAGCTTATACATGTAACTCTGTTAAATTTGTATCTCTCTGAACTCCAATAAATTAAGGACACAAGTTCCAGCCACACAAGTTTTCTATTGGGAAACCAAGTGATTATCATATTCATATAGAGAAATTAAATGGTTTAAGAAAAGTTTAAATTTGACAGTGGCAGTCTTTGGAATTCAAGGACATAACCTATTTCCTTTAAATTTTCATTTTCCTTTCAAAAACCTGTTTGGGATGCATGTAAGTGTCAAGGACAAGAGAAGGGGCAATAGATTCTTTGCAAGTTTTACCTCTTTCAAAGGTTTAAACTGTATGAGCTTATCAATGGTGTGGTTTGTGGCTAATAGTTAAATACTTCAAATTGTGACTATATCAGTCTGAGTGATGATCTTAAATTTGCATAATTCCCTTTTTTTGCAGACAACCAGAGTTCATCTTCAGAACAGTGTAAACAACTGTCCTGCTTAAATGTTGGCTCCAGAAGGTGTTGACTCCAACAACAAATGTTGACTCCAAAGAGCAAGGATATCATCATAATGGTCATCATATGTGGGGTTTAAAACAAGGTGATGGGAAGAGATTTAACTATTTAAAATAGTTAAGCCTACTTTATCAACTTGTTTTAACTATTTTAAATGTGTTTTCTTGCCTTATTTCACAATTGATAGATAGTGGTGTTACAATTTATGCACCTGCTGTTAAGAATGGCAAAATGGCCAATATACAGTAGTTAGCTAAGACAGGCCATCATTGCCTACCTTCCATGTTCTTCCTACGAATAAGTAGTTCGCTGCTGGTTTTGGTTCTGATTAAGGTTTTTCACACATTGTCACTTGCAAGCTGGAGTCAATGAAGGACCAGTGATAACAAAAAATATAACCATGAAATTAAAAATTTCTACAATTCTGACTTTCATTGTGTGTTGGTGCTGATGCAGACTTTAAGATTGAGTCCTTGGTTTAAGCAAATGTCATGCACGTGATCTATGTTAACGTGTCCTTAAGTACCTACAATTCAAATTACATGGATCATAGGTGGTTTAATATCATCTTAAAAGTAAATATTATTCACGTATGTTGTAGGTGTGGGGTGTTAACAGGCCAGAGTGCTAGTCAATTTAATGAGGTCCACTTGCAAAACAGATGAAATGCTTGTATTGAGACAGTCTGACTTCCCAAAGATATAGCATGTTGCACTGCCTTATACCTTTCATTAAATACCAGGGGATAGACTTTTCTCCCAGTCTTTTTATTCATGTATCATACTCACAGCTAAAATCAGCCGATCTCGTTCAACTAAGTCAGCTAGTTTATTCAAGAGCCTTCCTCTCTCTGAAGCATCCATTGTACGCCAGGGTGATCCAAGTTCAAAAGCTTTCCTAGCTGCTTTAACAGCCTTGTCTACATCTGCCTGTGAGAAAAATAGAGAAACATTCATAATCAGTCTGTCATTAATTGTGTTGGTTGTCAAAGGCACAAGGTGTTTTTCAAGATAAATAAGTGATGGAACCCAAATAAAATCAGAATTAATACCGTACTTTTAAATATGTGATTTCTTTAATTCACTTTTGATATCAGTTGAGCAACGTGAAGTTGTATGAGAAACAGATGGATTTTCAAAGCTCCTGAAATAAACACGTATTATGGAACTCTGTTTAAAAACAGAGTTCCATAATGTGCCTATAATTGGGAATACCTCTATGAATTACACTCCTGGTGCAGTTTAATCACTTTTATGTACAAAGAAATACCTTAATCTATAAATTAAATATTTAAGTACCTGGCATTATCTAAAAGTATCTTGTGGTGTGATGAAGACTAGGTTAGAAAAACCTATACTTTAGAATTTTGCATAAATGAACACCAATTATTATTGAGGAATACAAATCAATGTATTTGGTTTTGAAAGTTTTAAGGAATGTTTTTATTGGAAATGGTTTTACCAGTTGACTACCTGGCCAAGTTTAAAATGCGTAGACTAAATATTGTGAGGTCTGAGTATTGTTCACACATGAAACAATCTGATTTATCACTCCATTAATACTTTTTATACAGCATAATTTATTATTTCTCATTTGGACTGTGATATAGCAGGAAAATCTACACTGAATCATATACATATTTTTTTTTCTGTGTAAGGTTGTTCCAGAATATTAGAAAAATACAATTAAAACTCTCTGGAGAAGAGGCTTTTAGTGCCTGTATTTCTCCTATATTTCACAGTTCTTGAAAAAGGTTGACTAACTCAACAAATTTACTAAGACAACATCAAAATTAATTGTTCTAAATGTGAACCAGTTCTCGAATCTTTAACTGAGGTTGGTAAGCTACAACTAATTTCTAGAAGTCAGGGGTGGGGCTGCTACGTGGCTTGGAAAGCTCAGCACAGTCCTGCCAGGCAGGAGACCCACAGAACTTCCCAAAGTTCTTTCCAGGAACTTTGGGAAAACAATAGGAAGGATTTACACAAACAGCACAGTCATTACTATAGGGTAATACTGACTCCCCTACATTGGGTAGCTAAATGTATCAGATTAAGAAGAATTGCTTTTCTTCAGAATCTGTCAGAATGTTTTCAAAAGTGTCATCAATATTCTGTGGCCCAGAACATTTAATTCAATAAATATTTAATTAATTCTATTTCATTTTTCTCTTGTCTTTCTATCATAAATATTCTACAATATGACTTGAGGGATATACCTTGGTCTTTACTGGGAAAGGGGAAAGCATAAGTTGTACTTGTGTGAATGATGTAAATTAAAGCTAAATACAGTGTCGTGTGTTCTTTCTACTGTATATGCAGAAATAATTATAACCAAGAAAAGAAAATATAAAACTAGTATAGGTCTGTGAATGAAAAGTAAGAAAAAATATTTTCATCAACTATATGAAATTTAATTTTGGTACATAAATATAAAGCACTAATATAAATATGGTTAGCTTCTTTCAGAGCTAGTGTAGACTTTTTACAGAAGTACGCTTACTTTATATGACACTAACCATTTGTAGATCTGCTTTATTATATCTAGGGGTGTTTGAGATTAGCAAATGTAACATAAAAGAGCCATGAAACCGAAAGGAAAATCTGTTCCCACCCACACACGTCTGTGCTTTTTAATCTTTTTTTTTTTTTTAAATAGCACTGAAATGCAGTGTATAGCCATTTTTCAGCCCTATTGTACAAACAAATTAAATTCCTAACATCTCTTGGCTCATTATCTACAGACTAGGCTCCAGTATATTGGGTTCACAATGACTGTGTAATTTACTAAATTTGTACGTTTCACTTGGCAATTTAGTTAATAACAGTTGTCGTTACACATTAGTTTGCAAAATTATTGGAGAGAAAGCAAACCTGTGTGTTGAACAGTATTATCTCTTTATTTAATGAGTTGTTAGATTGTTTGTAAGGAATGACAGTCTCTAAAATTCTGAATGGTAAAGTGAACAGTTGCAGGTCATGAGTAATTTAGTTTGAGTATGATCAAATATCAGGCCAACTTGATCTGCAATGCAATTTGTTTCTTAAAGACTGAACAGAGAGGAGTTTATTTTCTGTCAAAAGCACATGTGGTTCTAGTGGGATACTAGAACTGAAATTAACAAAACGTTTATTAAATTCTTTGGCTGAGGACAAAACAAGTCTGAATGTTAGTGACGCTGAGCACTACATACAGAAAAACTCATCATTAGTTACACAAAATTATCAAAAGCTAGATATGTGCAGAGTTGATTTTAGTTCTATGTTCCAATATTTTTTTCACAAAACCAAACATTTGAAGGGGACAATAGTGGGAAGACTTATTCGTAGTTAAAAATGCTGATGGCAATGACTATCTTCTCCAAGTTTGTGTGGGAAAAGACAGAACATCCATGAAAAAAAAGACAATTAATTTATTAGATGTTGCTGATCAAAGATAACAAAAATAAAACAACAAAAAATACAAACCCATAAAACATTTCTTCAGAACTTGAATTGTATGAGCAAGATCCCAAGAATAATGCATTTTTTTTCAGTGTCTGTTTACAAATAATATTAAGGTTTCATAAAAAAGCTATGAATTATATTTACAGAATAAAGAATACAGGATGAAGCAGGTACATCTCTGAAGGTTTCCATCAACACAGAGAGACAATTTCCTTCCTTTTTAAGACACACAGCTGAATTTACAGCTAGGATTAAGAGCAAGAAAGAAAACCCTACCTTGTCACCTTCTTCAACTTCACAGATTTTCTCTTCATTTGCAGGGTTCAAAACTTCAAATTTTTTGCCACTGATGGAATCATGCCACTCATTGTTTATAAATATCTGAAGAAGAAGAAATAATACAACAATATTAGTAACATATATGCAGTTATCTATTACCTGTCTGATTGATAGGCACCTGAATAAAAACCGAATAGCTGTTTCTACATTATTCTGAAGAGATGGGTAGTCACATATGCACACAACTTCCTCTGGAGAGACATTTTCTTTCAACATGACATCTTCTTTCTAGACTATATTTTCACTTTCTTTCATATAAAAAAAAAGTTACTGTTATAAAGTAGTTCTTCCTCTCTCCAGCTAAAGTCTGTGATGTATAAAGGAAGTACAGTCCTAAATGAATTACCTAAAACTTAAGTATCCTATATTCACAGGGTTGGTAATGATCGAGTGTCTTTCTGTTACTTCCCAGGACAGAGGTAAACGCAAACCTTGGGTTTAGTACATACAGTATCTTAAAGAACAACATTTTATTTAGTTTTGCTTCAGTATCACTTCATTGTTGCCTGCCAAAAAAGAAAATCCCAAAGCCAGTAGCATATTTTTGTAAAATTAATGTCAAGACCAAAAAATTCGCCACCACAGTCAACTGAATGAAACAAAGAAAGACAAGCAGAGTAAAAAAGCATGTGAGTATACCTCTCTACCTTCATGTTACAGGAAAAAATAATTAGAGATTAAGGAAGGGGTTTTTTACTTTTCAGTAAAATCCTTTCACTTTGTGATTTGAGCTGATTGCTGAGCATTGATTAGATTCCCTTTCAGGCTGCTCTTTGTAAATTGGTGCCTCATTGAATGTGATCCTAATCAAAATTTAAAAGCAGAAATGTAATGCTCTTAGTCTTTTACAGAAAAAGCAGTATTTGTTTCATTAAATAAATAAAGGAGTCATTAGTGAAGAAGAAATGAGTGATGTGTTCACCAGAAGTAAACTAGTAAATTGTTAGCAACTTTTGAAAAAGTCTAAATTCTGCTTGTAGTTGGTGTTTTTCACAGATACGCTCTGCTAAAAAACTAAGCAGCACACACTGGGAGAAAAGCCCTCTCTCATATATAATAATGAATTGAATAAAAGACTCGTCACTGAGCCACTTTCTGTCATTTACCAGCACTCCTGGATAATGGGGAAGATCCCAGATGACTGGCGATGGCAAATGTGACACCCATCTACAGGAAAGGCTGGAAGGAGAAGTTTGAGACCTATCAATTTAACCTTGGTGTCAGGGAATGCCATGGAGCAGATCATCTTGAATATTGCTATGCAGCACATGAAGGGCAACCAGATGACAGAGCCCAATCAACACCAGGCCCTGTTGAACAAATAAGATCTCCTTCTATGGCAAAGCGATGGGCTTAATGGATGAGGGAAAGGCTGCAGATGTTGTTTATATGGACTTTAGTACAGCATTTGACACTGTTTCCCACAGCATCCTCCTGGAGAAGTCGTCTGCTCGCAGCTGGCCAGGCCCAAAGAGTGCTGGTGAATGGAATTAAATCCATCTGGCACCTGATCACAAGTGTTGTTCACCAGGGCTCAGTATTTGGGGCCCATTCTCTTTGATATTTTTATCAATGATCTGGATGAGGGGATTGAGTGCACTCTCAGTAAGTTTGCAGATGGCACCAAGTTAAACAGGTGTGCTGATCTGTCTGAGAGTAGGAAGACTCTAATAGAGGAATCCGTACAAGCTGGATTGATGATCTGAGGCCACTTGTACGAGATTCAAGAAGGCCAAACATTGGGTTCTGTACTTGCATCACAAGAACCTCACGCAATACTGAAGGTTTGGGGCTGAGTGACTGGAAAGCTGCCTAGCAGAGAAAGACCTGGGGATGTTGATTACCAGGCAGCTGAACGTGAGCCACCAGCATGCTCAGGTGGCAAACAGCATCTTGAACTGTACCCCAAATAGTGTGGATAGCAGAACCAGGAGTTTTTCCAGGATTGTCCCTCTGTACTTAACATGGGTGAGGCCACATTGTAAGCACTGTGTTTGGTTTTGAGGCCCTCACAGACACTGAGATGCTGAATCAGATCCAAAGAAGGGCAAGGAAACTGGTGAATAGTCTGGAAATTAAGTCTTATGAGGGGTGACAGAGGGAACTGAGTTTTTTTAGTCTGGAGGAAAGGAGATGGAGGGAAAACCTTATCACTCTTTATAACTACCCAAAAGGAGGCTGTACAAGGTGGGTGTCAATCTCTTCACCTAACATGTGATAGGATTAGAGGAAATTGCATCAAGTTGTGCCAGAGGAATTTTAGATTGGATATTAGAAGTAACTTCTTCACTGAAAGAGGTATGAAACACTGTAATATGCTACCCAGAGAGGTTGTTTAATCCCCATCCCTGGAAGTGTTGAAAGGATTCATAGAAGTGGTACTAAGGAACATGATTTAGCACCAGACTTCATGTAGTTAGATAATGGTTGGTCTTGATGATCTTAAAGGTCTTTTCCAATTCAGATGATTCTATGAATTGTTTTATTAATGACATCATAAACACCTATCTTTTTAGTTACTGTTTTTCTACATGTCCTAATCTTAAAAAGAAAGAAGCTAACCTTGCAGACTGAATTGGCATATATGAAAATGTTTGCACTGGCTATATTAAAATGCCTAAGATCTGAGAATGAAAGGATTTTCAGGGGTAGCTCATGGGCAGCAGGTGCATGTGACAGCAGCTACACATACAACCCTATACAACTCAATAGGTCCTATTTCAAAATATATGGGAGGGAGTAGCACTGCTGGTCAAAGTTTTCAAAGCTGGTTCCTACCCTTCTGTTGTAGGCTAAGGGAAACCAAAACTTAATTGGTATAACCACAAAGAAAAGTCCTTCAGAGGCTAGAGAGTCCCAGGGGGATGGACAGTTCATCCCAGAATATTCTAATCTGTTATTATATTTCATTTTCCTGTATTTCTCTATTTAAGGAAGTGTATAGCCAAAGCTCTCTTTCTTCTCTCCGTCTTGGAGCACACCGTTATCTTTTGTGGGGAAGAAGCTTTCTCCTGGCTGGCAGCAAATTTTCAGCTACACCACTGGGCCTGTTGAAGCCTGTGGTAGGCCTGGGTCCAGTGCATTTGGCCTGCTCTTGGGCCTGATGAGGTTGAGCTGGGTGGAGGTTTTTGGAAGGCTCTGGAAAGGTTTGGCCTGGTAGACCCAGGTGAAGAACTGAGTCTAATCTGTGAATGTATTCCTTTTACCTGAATGCCTTTTGTATATATTTGTAAATAGAATGTCCATTTAAACTTCCAATCAAGTGTGGAGCATTTTTATTTTACTGCTTGGGAATAGGTAAAGTATCTTTTGCCCTGGGCAGATCATGGTTCAAAACTAAGACACCCTCCTTTGAAAGGACTATTTGTAGGATCTCGATCGGCTTACCATAATACTGTTATTTCCCAGTAGTTATACCTTAAGTGCCAAAAGTGTAAGCCTGCACTCAGTGTGTGAATATAATCATACAAATATATAGCAAATATGGGTGCTGACAGCACATACTCTCTTATTGCTTGGTAGGATTACAGCTGATGGTCAAGTGCATGGGGGACTCTTTTCTCTCCCTTACCGACCTGAAAGTTTCTCTGCAAAACACCAAGAATTCAAATGGTGTTCAGCACATACTGCAATTCCTGCTTTTGAAGGGTGAAGCTACTTGTTTGCATGACTTCAGGCTTTGGTGAGATGATTCTTAGCTAATCATTTTTGCTAAACATTTGAAAGCCTTAAAAAGTCTAAATGACATCAGTGAATACTTTCTCCAAAGACAAGACAAAATTTCCACCCACCCCCCCCCATGTCTGCTTTACTTTTATTTTTTTTTTTTTTTTCCTATTTGATATGGCACTTTTCTTCTTCTTCAGGCTCTGGTGTGCTAATTTAGTTGTGCTATAGATCCCTTAAAACAACGTCCGAAGAGGCTTCAGAATTGAGCAGTTTTGCATCTCTCTAGGTATTTTATTACTGAATATTGATAACACTGTTGATGAAATTTGTAGAAATTGGGTACTTTTCTGTTAAAACAACCAGGCAAATGAACAAGGAAATAAGCCACTGTAATTGTTCATGATAAATCAATATTTTTTTAATTTTGTAGTGAAAATATGACATCATACACAACCCTAAAAGAGTAAATGTGACCATTTAAAATATGTTCTTTATAGCATTGTTAAAAGAACTACAATAGTTCTGACTTTTCTATTCTGCCATATCAGATATGATACAAAGTGAATTGATTCAGCAATTGCTAAGTGACAGAAAAAAAAATTCTGTATAAATATCTACTTTAGTTATAATTACTGAGAAGCTACGTGATATTATACAGATGTGAAAATTTAATGGACAACCAGAGTGAAAGCTAAGGATCTCTCAGAGAAATATGAGGTATTTTTCTCTGTTCACAAATTCAAAATAGAACCTGGGCCTTACCCATAGGTTCACAAGACCTGTGTTACCCTAGAGCCTTCAGTCTCTGTGCTACTGCTAGTAAAATTGTGAAAGCAGGATCATTTTATTTTTCTGACTATAAATTAGCCTTGAAACGAAAGGAAAACTTCATTAGAAAGATCTGATACATGGTATGGAAAAGAGCTATATTCCTACCAGGTGTTGTACAGTTTGTTCTTTAATGTGAACATGGTATTTTATATACAGTTCAGTGTTAACAGTATCTATCATACTCTGTCTAATCATCTCTGCAGTCTCTGAGTTTGGTCAGTACTGAAATGGGGTTGCCACTCTAAGCCGCTCTACAGGTGCCTGAGCGCATCTTTCTGATGCTGTTGAGTTGGTGCCCTCACTCTTCACTCTCTCCCAGTGCTGCTGCATTGCTGACATGCATGAGAGATCTTGATCATGCTCATCACTGAGACCATAGCAAGGTCTGACTGACTATACGAAGTACTTTGTTTCAAAGTATGCCTATCTTTAGGGCCATGGTATCTCATCCCACCTTTATTCACTTGAAGTTAGATACGAGAATAACTAACAGAAAAAATGTGATACTATTTTCTTCTCCATCAGGTTGAAGGCTGCACTATTTTTGCTCAGAGTAGCAGAAAAAATAAAATAGAAAAGTACAAAATACTTTGAGGCAGGAAAATCAAAACAAATAATGGTTGACTCAGGGCAGGCCAAAGTCAAGACACTGAAATTGAATGATAAAGACCTTTTGTCAAACAGACCTGGAATTTAAACTCTACCACCACAACCACATATGTTAAGAAAAAGTGACATCTTGCAGGGAACAGATTTTTTAGGTAGTATTGAGAATCTTTACACTAATTGTCTTAGTGGTCCTTAATAATTGATGAATTGTTTGGTATTAACTATCAAGATAAAAAAAAAACCAAACACAAACCTAAATCTTTACATGGATGTGGTAACGATTTGCTATTAATATATTCACGTATGTTTCTGCCTGTTTCTATGTGGTCACCATATACAGGGTATCATTGTTCCCTCTGTCCATTAGGACTTATCATGAAAGTGTTGATTTAACAAAAGCTGTCATGGAAATAAATGTGTAAGTCTCTGGAAATTGCAGATATGTTATTAATTTGATTACAGGAAAATCCACACAGAATTCTGACTATTATGAAAGGGCAAACACAGCAGTTAAACAGTTAATACAGAAAAAAAAAAAAAAAGACCCACAACCCATCTTCAGCAACTTGCTGCACTGCCAAGAAAAGAGACAAAGTAAAACATAAATATTAACATAACACTGTTAGGATGTTACAGTTTGCCAAATTCCTATCTGTCTGTGAGAAGAATAATTGCAAAACATACCATTTTTGGAAGTTTTAAAAGTGTTTGTTTAAATAGTAAATTTATTGCACCAAGCAGTATCACCCACAGTATTAGTTTAGAATATCTTTCTTATTGATATTTCTAACACCATCATGGCTCTATAAATCAGACTGTCATAACGTCTTTCATAACTAGATAGCAGTCTTGCATATGAAAGTGTGAAAGAGAAGGAAGAAATAAAAACTCCACGTGTAGATGGTATTATATAAATTGCAGGCAGCCTCACTCAAAAAATACATGCATCCATGTTTGTTTAATGCTGTGGAGTGTATACTGCAAACAAGCAGGATATGGATATATAAATCCAGGCATCACTGAAATATTAGCCAACATGACTGTCTGGCAACTCACTTGTCCTGATGAAAAAAAAATAAAACCAAACACAGAAAAAAAAACCCAAAAAAACCCAAAAACTGAGCAAATAAACAAAACCAACCAACCCAAACCATCTTATTTTGTCTGTCAGAACTCCACTGGTAGATTTTTTCTACTTGCTGCTTTGTCAGACATAAATGCAAAAGACCTACCCATCTGAGTGTATAGCATGTGTTGTGCAAGGGGCCTATAAGGTTTAGGCCTGAAAAATTGCTTTGCAAAAATTTAGAAATGTTGTTGCAGGAATTTTCTAACTGGCATATCACTAATATTTTTAGGAGAGAAGATGGTTCTTGTTTCAACAGCCTAAAGAATTAATGATTTTCAGACATATTTGCACTAGACCTGAAATATGCATTTCTTGTAGGTGAGACTGTACAATGGCTAAATCTTAGAATTTAAAGTAGAGCCCAGGCAACAAGCTATTGCATGTCAAAAATATCTTGACTGGCTCTATTTCTAAGTGTTAATGTTCAATAAAATCATGTTTCTCTGAAATGACTGTTTTCAATTAAGATAATCTGATACTAATCTCTGTTTGGTGTTAAAGTTACCTGCAAGACTACAGTAAAGTTTAGACAGTTGATTTCATCACTCAAATGGACTGAGCAAAGAATGAGGAGAGAAGACCAGCTTTTTACCTGTCATCCTGTCATTCCAGTGGTTTGGAGTGTTTTTTTTGTTGTTGGTGGTGGGGTTTTTTCCCCTTTCCTTTTCCTTCAGTTCTTGAGTATTTTGAGAGGACCATGACTTCATTTTATAAAGTGTCTGCTTAGATGGGAACTGCAGCATTTGTGCCTGTGCTGCATGAGGAGAGAAAGTATTTGGCTCTGGACTGCTTTGTCTAAGGAACACGCCACAGCTCTGCTGAAATACATTATGTCATCGCCTTATGAAACTACTAAAAACTGAAACTGATATGAAATAATTTTTTTTCTTCTTTCTCCCAAATGTTTTTCCTTACTAGAAGTTGATACATGGTTAATATTTGGAGTAAATTTTTATACCTCCATAGAATTGTATGCAATTTTTGATATCAGAATTACATTTTACTGCTGCAATGAACTAATAATAAAAGAATACACACATTCTATGCATTGCTTGTTTAAACTTTATGATTTGTCAGATGACTTTGTATCTACAAAGACAGCTGATCTTAAAAAGGACTATATTTCTGTAATATATCATTATAGCTTAGATATACTAATTATATTTTTGTGTTTTTTTCACCTCACCTTTGTGAAAATAGAGGCTGCAACTTATGTGGTACCCAGCTATAATTTCCTCCACTCAAAGTGGCTTACTATTTCACACTTTCTCACAATGCAGCCTAGTGAGAGAATTTGCTGCTATATTCTCCCCCTTGAGTAATTTGACAACCTAATAATTAACTAATCTGAGTTTCTCTGATTAAAGGAACACTACAGGGCTTAGTTTAGGCAAAAGCACCACAAAAGAAATCATTTGTCAAACAATTATTGTTTAATTCCTCAGTGTCAACTAAGTAAAATATTTAATAGTAAATTTTTACCCACTTACCAAAGCTAATTCAGTTTATTGGAATATCTTTAAAGGAGATTCAGATATGAAATAAATTCCAGATTACTTTGTGGTTCAACACCCAAGCCAATATAACTATTTAAAATGCATTCAATTTAATTATTGAAATTCAAATTCTTTCACGTGAAAGACATAATCTGAAATGTATCTATTCAAACTTATTGATCCTTTTTCAAACTTATTGATCCTTTTTCAAACTTATTGAAACATTTAGTTACATGATCTCTGTAAATGACTGATAAGTAAAGAGGAGAATTCTTGGAACATCTCCTGCAGACCTTTATTCAGGTCATGTTGATACTATGTCATGGTAGAAGGGAAAATTCTGTCTCCGTTTCTGAGGGATCTGATGATGTCTGATGCGCTTTGAATAGAAAGGTTAATGCATCAGCAGTAATTAATGCTTCCATCATCTGGATCCCTCCAATGTAACTAGTCAAAGTAATCCCCCACCCCACATTCTGACTCGTACAGGACAGAAGAGGAGCAGGATGGGTAAGAAGGCAAACACGGAAAGGCTTTATTAAATTGTGTGATGATTGCTGGGTATGGGATGAAGTTTATATTATCCTGTCTCCTTGTTCCTCAGCACACTCTGCGGCTTTCAGACAATCCTTTTTGGTATTTGAGGAGAAGAGGAAAGCAATGCAAAATTAAAGCTTCTGCAAGGGCGTTTTGGATTTGATCACTTGTGGGTACACACTTTTACAAACGAGTGCATTGTAGTTCTACAGTTACATATTACATGAAGTGTTGAAGTAAATGATACTTTTTATCTAGGCAAAAGAAACACACATTTGCTATGTAACACTCTCCTTAACTGTATACAACAAGCATTTCACCCATGCTGGCTGTCTTGTGGTTGCTTTCCATATTAGAGGATTAGGTGTTTGCAAATTAAATATTTTAGAGGTATAGAAATGTTTACAGGAATTTATTTCTTGCATATTCAGTTACGCTAGATTTCTGAGCTGGCGTTTTGCTCCTATTAGATGTTTTCCTTTGGAGAAAAAAAAAAAAATTTTTGTATTGAGAGGAAGAGTATTAGAGAATTATCATACGGGAGAACCACCAGCTTTTGTAGCCTGCTAAGTATTTACAAAGCCTGGTTCTGTGTGATTTAGTTCAGAAAGACATGCTCTGAAATCTGGTTAGGTTTTTTTCCATTAAAAAAATAGAATGGAAGTTAAAAGGTCTACTACAGGCAATTACTGAACTGGGTTGGCTTTTTTTTTTTTTGTTTTTGAAAATAAGTGGTTCTAGAAGATAAAAGTTATTTCCGTTATAAAAATAATAAGATAAAAAATTAACAGTAACAAAGGAGTCTGTAAACAGAAGAAGTCCTTTCTGATCAATTGTTCTACCTGAATGTTTCAGAGGTCAGTGTTTCAATATTTTGTGCCAATAGTTTGTTCAAAGTTCTTGCAGGTATCTGTGTACTATGACATAAAACAGGCAAAACACTGGGAATACAAGTCTGGATTAAGACCTTCTTTATCTGTGTATTTCTAACTGCATATGGAAAGGATTTGCTATTACAAAAAAATTTGTGGTAATACTGAGTAATTGGTAGACTCTATCTGCTTTATTGATACTTGTTTAAGCTGAAAAACAATTATCTAAGAAAAACATGTGAGTAGTAGAATTAGTTTTATTTTAGTTTCATTTTCACATATTCTTTTCCACAGGGACCTATTTGGTATTATTATGTAAGGTTGATTGTAACATATTGCAATTGTTAACATTTTAATTCATTCTTGCTTTTCTGAACAGTGAAAGAAAATGTTACTTCTTCACTCCATTTGTACTTTCTGAAAACTTATCACTTCAGAAAGCTTGTTTCAGGAGAAATACAACCCCCACCCCAAGTGAAATACGAAATGATTCAATCACACTTGCACATCACCTGATATACCTGGGTTAAAAGGATCACTGAACATTTATTGTTAATATGTATAATATCAGGAAGAGTTCAGAACAAACATTTTAAGCACTGATTTACAGTTGCTCCATGGTTCATCTGAGATTAAAATGTGCACATCCTACTGCCTGAGCTGAATGCATAAGAAAAATTAAGAAACATAAATGCCGCTCACCTTGGTGTACTTAATTTTCAGATCTTTGAGTGGTTCTGGCAGCGCTGGCAAAACTGGAGCAGGGCTGCTCTCTGAACCTTGCTTCTTCATATTTTCAGTTGAGGAGTTCCTGAAACACAGGTGAAATGAGGTAGAAGGGAAGTGCAGTGATTTTTGTCCTTACTGAGCTCCTAGCTTTATTTGTGCTTCTGTATTTGCACCAGCTATAGCATATTTGCATACAGGAATATGATTGGATGAAAGCATTCCTTGCAAAGAGAAAATGACGCTGCTTATTTTTAAGACCAAAAGCAACAGCCTTTCACCGAGTTGAGACACAGACAAAGCAAATGCTGCTGAAGCAATCTGCTTATCCAGACACTATAAATTCTGTACTGTGGAACATAGTTCAAGACCTCCTCATCTTACCCCTAAAATTGCTTTCTCTCAGCAGGCAGGTCCCCGGATTTCAAGTTATTCACGTACTCAAAGGCAGATCTGAAGGTAAAGACAGACTTATTAGCTACGGAAACAAATTAAGCCTTTCTCAATAAAGACTTGGTGAGAATAATTCCAAGAGCTGGAAATTACTCACTAAAATACAAGCAAACTCAGGTTACGCTTTAATATATAGAGAGTACAGTATAGTTCCTGTAATTAATACTTGCTTTGTAGATCACAGGGATAAAGGGTGACTATGGTGATACAAAATCCTTCACATTTTCAGGAAATGTGAAGGTAGGATAAACCTGATTGATCCAGAAGAAAAATACCCTGTGAGAGGAACCAGACATGCTTGTTATTTTCTTCCAGGTAGCACATTTTTAAGCACAAAATTTTTTCTACAGTGGCCTTCAGAAACTCTTAGTTTCAGCCTTTCAAAATGGATTATTTAGCAGACAGAGCTTTTCTACCTGAGGTGAAACTCCCTGGTACATGTATGTCCAGTTCTGATTGTTCAGTGGGAAACATACCCCTAAAAATGGCAAATCATTTTACCTTTCTTCATTAAGTCCTACATTTTTGATAAACATTATCACAGAACAAACTGAGGCTGCATTAGCATTTGTTTTTACATGTGAAGCTACTAGTATATGCAGAATCGATTTGCGCCATAGGAATAAAGAGAAAGGACACTATTGCTTCCATCGAGGTTACAGATGTACCTGAAAAACTCACTGAACTCAGTTAATTCATGTTTCAAGCATCATCTAAACCATCTAGCAATAGAGACTTTCCTGGTTTTAACTAATGCATGATAGAGGACATATAATGAGGTTTATCTAAAAATGCATTAGTTATAGGCAACATACTTTCTGAGTATGCTATAATTGAACATGCTGTAATTGTTGTTGATGGGTTTTGTGTTTAGACATATAGTTGGAGCAAGAGTTACTGGCCTTTAGAGAATTCCAAGTAATTTCTAGATAAGAGAGAATTCTCTTCTCAGAATAGCCATCTTTCAGTGAGATGTAAAAAGCTAGGTGAACTTTAACAAGAGTCAGGCTTTCACACTGTCACATGAATGCTTTAACACCATAATATCCAAGGTTACCACCTCAGTTACTTCCTTTTGGATATATATCTCATCTCTTCTGTTTCAGCAAGCAGGAGTGTCCTAAATACAGTCTCATATTTAGGTGTCCTTCTTGACATTTTGTTGTTGTTGTTGCGTTTTTTTTTTAATTATTAAGCTGGAAGTGAATTATAATAATTGCTTTGGAAAATCACAGCATTTATCCACTTCCCAAGTGTGTAAGGACAGCCTGATATCTGTTTAAACAAGCTTTAGAGACATTATGCTGTGTGAAAAGTTTCAACTTCTCCAAACATATTGGTAATCAATGTTTTATTTTCAACACCATTCATTCTTTTAACTTACACTTTACCATCTTTTTTTTTTTTCCTTTCTGTTAACCTCCTTCCCTCTTGGATTGCATAAATCACCTTCACTACCAGTTTTCTTTTAAATCCTCTTTTTTCTCTGAAAACCTTGTGTATTGTTAAAAAGGCCTCACCTTTTAAAAAGATACGTGTTATCTTGACCAGCTTGTTTGAACTATCATCAGGCCCCATCTGCTGGGATTTGCTTCAAGCATTACCTTTAATGTCAATAATTCCTTTAACTTCTCTATGTTATCCTATCTATGACCGTCTGACTCTTCTCCCCTTTTCCAGGAAATTCTATTGTTTTGGCTAACTGTTGATGACTACCCCAATCATCTCCCATCCAATAACTGTTATGTGCCTTCAGCCTAGGATTTCTTTAAACCTAGTGTAGAAATTATTTCTTTTTTCTCATATCCCATGTTCTTCTTTTTCACAGCTTCCTGCTACTTTCATTCAGTGTCTTTTTTTCCCTATCCTGCATCACCACTGTTATACATTTTACCTAAATAATAATTTTACATGAAGATGTACACTTCAAGCACTATAACTGCAGTGGATTACACAACACTTGGATATTACAGGTATTGCACATGAAAGTTTATATAATTTTGTTGTTACTATTTTCTTGGGAAATGTTATATTCTAACTGTTTTGGTTTTTTCCTTTTTTTTTTTTTTTTAGTAAACAATTTTATTGTTACTTGTTTTCATCTTTTCACCATTAAGGAATGAACAAATCTTAACCACTCCATACCTCAAAGAGCTACATGATAGAAGATGTGACTAAATGATGGTGCTTTCTGTGCTTTAATGTATAACATTTCTCCCAGTTTAAGCCCCTATATGCAATCACAAGGAGCAGACAAAAAGTAGTGGTTCACCATGCAAGTTGTAATTAAGCTATGAAACATCTTGCTTTATGTCATTGGTGGTGGTGTAACACAAGATCAAGGGCTCCATGAACTTTAGGTCTGACTTTTGTCATTCTATGTCAGCAACTTAAATGCAAGTTCTGTGCTGGAAGAACCTGTAAATCATTTGTCCATGTGTTTCTTCACAAAGTTTATAGAGAAATTAATAACTAACCAAACACAGCATTCCAGAGTATAAGTAAATTTTCTCCTAGGATGTGATCATAGAGTGGGATATCCACCAAGTGTTGTTAGGGGTTACTTTTTTTACTGGATTCATTAAAGTCTAAGTAGGCAAACTATTTGGATGATATTCTTGAAATTCACTGTAGCCAAATATTCATTATAAGAGATACAATTTATATCCATCAGCACATAGAAGCAGAGATTTTGGTTGGGCTAGCTGGCACTCCAACTAATGAAATCAGAGTGCTAGAAGTATCAGCCAGAAGCAGCCTGTAATTGGATTATCTTCCCTAGAAATGATACTAGTGCTATCTGATATGTCCTGGCCTTTCCTAGCTGCCCTGAAATGTCAGTCCAGGAAAGCCCTGCAGATCTTATATCACCTTGCCAAAGTCCTATCAGTGCCTTCAAAACTCTTAAGAAGCTGAAACGGCATTTGATGCAAAGGAAGTTGCTTGACTGGAAGGTTTATGATTACATGTGATATTTTTATGCTAAGTGTATGCTGGCCTGATGTAGTCTGAATGACACGCATTTGTTATAGGACTTTTTCTTCCAGCATTTAATAGCAAACGATTTATATCTTTTATCCAGAAATGACTTTGACTTTTCCAAAGGCCAGAAAGTACTTGGATATTTTTGCCCAGAAGCAGGCACAAGTGTGTCTTTTAACAAAACAGTCTTTTTCTTTTTTGAATGACTGCCAAACTATTTTCCCAGTTCCCACAGTCTGTCTTCATTCTTCAATAGGGGACAGGTGACTTACTCTTTGTAAAATGCTGAGCTTGTAATCACAGTAATATGAAGTTCTGGTTCGTCCACAGGTTTTTACAGAAAGCAGACTTTGCCCTTCAAAATACATATATTTGATCATTAAAGAAATCTATTATCTTGTACTAGACATGCTTTAAGTGGATCAGATAAGACTGCATGTACCTGCCTTGGAACATCTCTAATATAAGACACTGCAGGGATTTTATTGAAGCTAAACAGAGAGCAGCTGTTCCCTAGTTTCATGTTTTGTCATTTACAGGTCTGTGAATGTTCCAAATTGCATATTTTTGGCATTTCATAATCTATCAAAATTATACCTTAAACTCCATAACAATTATGGTTTCTGCAAGGTGAAATAAAAACTTAAGTAAACTCCAAAAAGTCACAATTGCTATAGTTTAAAATTCTGAAGGTTAATCATCTTCCACTGGCACTGTTATCAAAAGTTCCCTGGAACAGAAGATGAACAGAATAGGCTGCTGTACTTTGCATTTTGGTAGCTGTATTTTATCATTTGTGCTCACCTCAGACAGAACTTTAATGTTAACTAATTTATCCACTTTTTAAAACCTTGTAATTAAAAAAGGCTATTGAAACAATACCACTGTTTCTGAAAAACTTGATTAGCTGAACTGCTTCTTCCAAACTCAGATTATACACAGAGCTGAGAAAGGAAATTATGCAGTGATTCATACAGATTCCCTGCTGGTACTGCAGACACGGCTATTAAGTTAGGAGTGGAAGACGTAAGCGTCAGAAGCACCAAAGTATGTTTTAAAAATGGAAAATACTGAGATTCATTAACTCACTGGAGTTTTGATCTGAAATGCTTTATTCACTTTGTAAATTTTCTTTTGACATCCTCTTAACAGCAATATAACAGAAACTGTGGTCATTATTTATCGTAGTGTCTAAAAGTAAAAGCAGAAACTAAGTAAAACGAGTGTGAAATCTGTGTCATTTTTGCCCATCTAAATTGAGAGTCCAAAGGCATGTGAGATATACAATTTCTGATAGCTAATTGAGAAGCACTGAAGTTGAAATGGCAAGATTTTCAATGCTATTGAGCAAATTCCTTTGCTCATCAAATTTAGCAGCATATTAAGTATCCTGCATTTCTGAAAATCCAGGCATTTCTGATAATCCGGGCATTCCTTTTACAAAAATACATGCATCTCTCTTCACAGCTCTCAGTCCTTTAGTCATTATAAAACCTTGGAAGTATGAACTTGTCCAGTTAGGCAACTGACAGATGCATAACTATTTATTTGAGCTGAAAATGCAAACTTTCCCTTTTGTTACATGGCCAATAATAGCATACGAAGAAATATCCTGAAGGTATTTCTCCATAATGTCTTTATAATGAGGCCTGAATACAATCACTTTTTTTTTGGCTGATTCATGCAAAGACCTTTGCTCCAGTAATGGGCAAATGGAACTTTCATTCATTCACTAAAACAAGGGCAGAGGCAGAGCAAAAGGTAGAAAACCTCGTGTTGCTGATTTTGTAATCAAAAGATATTGAATAACCTCTTTATATCAGTCATTGGGGTGGCTGACACTGGCTGCTGTCATGAGGCCTGCTTGTGTCTATAGCGACACATTTGTCACAAGATACTTTTTTCATGGAAGGACAAATAAGGATTTTGTTTGCTTCCACACAGAAACTGTGTCACCACAGTTGAATGATGGTCATTTCTTATTTTTTCATTCACATAGAGCCTCACCTTGTGGTGGAGCCAGATAATTTCTCCACATTTCATACATCAGATACTGTCTGCTTGACTGTATGATGAACACAGATCTTCACAACAAATTTCAGGATAATTTTGAATTTTCACCTTAAATTGTTACACAACAGACAACATAGTATGACAATAGAACAAGAGCGAACAGAACACCTAGAAAGGAAGCTTGGGGCTCAAAGTGGGAAGTTCACAACCCCTACTCACTGTTGAATGGGCAGCAGTGCTGTAACTCATAATCCCTAAGCACAGGGGTACCAAGGTTAACTTATGGAGACATGACTTTGCAAATCAAGTTTGCGGAAGAAAACCAGTCAAAAAACACCTTTCAAAAACCTGCCATATTTCTACTCTCTGATTTACATGGGGTGAGACAACCTATGTTATGATTAGCCCAGTGGAATGGGGCACACTTTGACAAATCTATGTCACATTCATACAGCTATCTGTGTCTGAACTAAATGTATAATAACTCTCCATAATCGGTGAGAAACAGGGTATTTCAAAGCACAAATCCTCTCACTCCAAAGGAGGAATCTAAAGTAGCTCAGTATCCAAGTAAACTGAACACTATCCCATAGATGTATAATTATTGCTGTTGGATGTAAAGGAGATCTACTCATCTGCTTCTGATTCAAGTACCTTACTGGAGATATGTACTGCCAGGTGAGATGGCTTTCACTTTATTTTTTCCCCCCATCACAGGGAGGTGGATGCCTATGTATTATTTATGAGTTAAAATATAGCTTCTGGAGTGTAAATAAACTTAACAATATCCTGCTGTGGATAGCAGGCCCTCAGGAGAAGGTAAACACATCTTTGCCAAGGAGTCTTTGCTGTTTGAAAGATTGAATGGGAATCTAAGAATATTTATTAGAAATCTAGCTCAGTTTATCAAAAGCAAAATGCTTTATTAGAAGCAGTCTAACACATTTTTTAAATCAGTCTAAGCACATTTTTGAAAGACTCATCTTTCTTTCTGCTGCCTGGACATCTACTCTTTGTGATCCATATTTTTGATAACATGTTTAGTACTGTGCATTGATTTGGGGGACAAATGTTTTATTTTTGTATATGGGGAAATTTGCATATAAAATAATGATTAAAAAGCAACCACTGAAAGAACATCAGAGAAAAATGTCAGAGAAACTCTATATATTGTGGGAAAAGAGAGACCAGTGTTCCAGGAATTACAACACCATTTTCAAAAACGATTAGTGATAGAACCTGTTTCAGCTACAGGAAGCAATTCCCTTTGTGGTCTAAATTAGGAGGTAACTATTAGCTGTTTCAGCAGTACAGCATTTCATAAAAATTGCAGGAATATTTTGTAATGTGATATATTTTGTTTCCTAGAATTGAAATGGCTTGTGATTTTTTCCTTCTTGTCTAATATATCATCAAAAAACTCAGACAAAAGTAGTAATATGAAGAAGTCAATGAAATAAAACAAAATTAACTTATTATGGGCTAATGCCTTGTGGTGGTAGGGCCAAATGGGCCCAGCACAAACCCAGACAGGTCCTGGTGTGCCTAGACATGGTCCCTCTCTCCCCTCTCTCTCCTACAGGAGCACAGGGAAATGCAGGAAAAGGAACAAAAGAATAGGCACCAAAAAGTCTGGTAAACAAAAGGGACTTGTTCTTCTTTCATGGTTATAGAGCACATACACTGGCCATGCGTCTCCTAAACCAGGCCTATGCCTTTGGTTTTTTTGGTCACAACCTGGCAGAACCCCATTTCATTTGCTAACTCTTTGCTGGCTTCAGTTGCTCTATTGGCCTAAATTAAAGCTCAGGCAAGTGATAAATGCAGGCCAAACTGTATTCCCCTTGCCTTGCCTTGAGTTGCCTTGCCCTGGATATCCAAGATCTAGGAGAGAAGCCATGAACCTTAGGAGCGAAGCCTCACTTGCCTTGGAATCGATGTTGTGCCTCAGTTTACTCAGGCAGATGTAACAACCTTTCACAGAAACGCATTGTAAAGCTTCAAGAGCTGCCTGCTGTCGTGCTGAAGCCAGATCAGCCATCGAGACCACATGGCATCCCTGACAGCATCCAGCACCAGTCTCTTGCCGTGCCAGGCGTGTGGCCGTACCAGCTAATATACAGCAGCAGCAGCCACACTACTTGTATGGAACTCACTTGCAAGTAATTAGGTTATTGCCTCTTTTGTTTTGACAGTTCATGTCGAGTCTCCCCCTGTGGTTGAACACCGTATTGTGCCGGGGATTCTCTTTCTCAGTTATTTGTCCAGTTTGCTTAAAATTGTTTAAATTGTCAAATATTGCCTAAATACTCTACATTCCTTCTGTAAATATATATTCCAGCCATACACCAAACTTATTGATACATTTTTTGCAATTTTTCATGCCAATAACAAGTTATTAATATTTTTATTAATATAATATTTGCCATATTAATTTATTAATACATTTATAAATCAATCACATGCCCAAAGAACAAGTAAATATTCACCAAAAAAGGATAAAATATGGAAAAAAAATCTACCTGTGACTCATAAAAGGTTGTCCTAAAATATAGAACATAATCAATTCTATTTTACTTATGTTAAATAGAGCTTTTCTTCCTCTATTAATTCCTTCTTATTATTCAATCATGACATTAAATATTTGCAAAATTAAGGTCATAGAAACTGTCCATTCATAAATTAGCAACTGACAAAAGTATGTATTTTTCACTCAGGCTAAACTACTTTTCATTCAATAGGGAATTATTTAATTTAAACATTAATAATGATTTATTGCTTTTTAAACTATTTGCTGTAGGTTACTGGACACTTACTGCTCTTTTACAATACTGGTCTGAGAAAATTGGAAGAACATCTGGTCTGTAAAAATGAGAACTTATAAAGTAATTTTACCATAGCAAAACCTTCCTAATTAATAAATTAGGACACTTGTATTGATTACAGTTTTGATATGATAGTTTTGGAATGACTTATATTTAAAACATCTTTTTGTGATACTTATTTTTATCTTAATTCTATGTTTAAAATGTGTGATATTAATTTGACTTGGTTTTGCATCAGGCAAAACACCAAATTTATTCCTGCTAAAATTTAAACTTATTTAAAACTTATTTTTCAATATACTGACCAAATGAGAGTAAGTAATAAGTAAAGAAATATTTTGAGCTGTCGTCAAATAATTGATTGCGAAAAACAAGGTAGATTTTATACCACAGGTCAAAGATACAAGCTCTTATCAGCAAACTTCATAAAAAGTTGACACAAACAAATGGAGTTCATGGAAGTGCAAAACTAGTCAGGGTTAGATTAGAATCAGACCCAACACAAATTATTAACCTGCATTGTTAACAATTACTGCCAAGAAATTTTCAGCATTTCCTTCATGAGCCTTTGTTTCAAAGCCAAGATTTAAACAGCCTCAATTGATGTTGCATAATTACTGTGTGCTTTATAAGCATGTGTGTAGTAATTGTACTCTCCAGTTACGAAAGCCTCTTATGTGAAAACAACCTGCTTTTTACTTTTAGAATTTTAAAGAACATCTAAAAGAAGTTACTGTACAGCTACAAAGAAGAAAAAAAAGTGTTACATTTAATTTTTTTAAAATATATATTCAAAAAGTAGTTTTCTAAATGTATTTTCTTTCATTTCTTATGTCACTTTTTATTATTCCTAACATTAATAATCAGCATCTTTATAGCTACAATGTTTTTTCTGTCTTTTGATATAAGATTCATTGATGCTTGAGATGTCTGCTGTGAAAATACAAAAAAAAAAAAAAAACCTTCTTAATGAAGAGCAAATTTGTCTTTTCCATACATGAAGGTAGTAAACTGCTAGGACATGACTTGAAACTTGCTGATAGTAGAAGAAATCCAAGGATGTCTACTAAAGTTGCAATTAAACTGATACAAAATTAATATGAAATCAATAATAGTTCATTTTTGTCATCTGACTTTCTCCCTGCTCAAACTTGCTTTTACTGTGATTATTCTCACAAAGTTCCTACAGAGTCGTCTAGAAACCGGGCATACCATACAGGCAAGCAATCTGGGGGTCAAAATTCAGCTTTATAATATTTGCAGTAGAATGAGAAATGCTAGGAAATAATCATATTTGCAGTAGAAATATGAGTTATTAAAAATAAAAAAATAAGTTGGCACTGTGATCCATCATACCACATTTCTAAATTAACTGTGACACTAAAGTATTTCCCTTGTGTTCTAACACCAGTGAAGGATTTTGATGAATTTCCAACTGTTTAGTTTAACTTAAACAAACAAACAACTAACACAAAGAGAGACGTTGCCTTGTTAATTTCAGGGAGGTTTCCATGGATGCTGTCAGAGACAAGTGTTTGTAATGAATAAAAGTGGACTGTAGATCTCTGCATACTTGCGCTTTGGGGAACTAGGACTCAGAATTCAAATCCCATTTAGAACAAAACTTTTGTAATACATTATGAAGAGTTTCTTTTTTTCCTGTTGCTAGAATCTATGCTCCTTTTAATTTCTAAGATTGCCATTATCTTCTGTCCAGTAGTTTATATCTTAATTTCAGTTTTAGATGTTGACCACATTAGCTTGTCATTTGTAATTCCCATTTTTCTCTTTGTCACAGTTATAATACAATATTCATGGATGAACTGAAAATATGAACTCTACTACTCATTGTTACAGATATTGTTTTAGATTTGATGGATAGAATTCACAAACAATGGAATTATTTAGAAGGAGTGGATTGTTGCAGTTTTAGGCTGATGCCTAGGAAATTTTCCACAGATTGAGTAGAAATTGGTAGAATATAAGTAAATTACTGTTGGATGTAAAGGGAAAATAATGATAAGGTCTAAATAATCCCATTAGTTTGATAACTAACATAAAGTTAGTTATATAGCCTGACTCTTTCTCTCTCAGTTCTTTGCTCTAGCAAATACTAGTTGGTGCTTTTGCTAAACTGTTGCTGACCATGACTGTGTCCTTGTTGTGGGTAAGTACTAAGAAACTACTTTCTGCTTTTCTCTTTCTCTTTTTTCTTGTACGGGGGGGTGGAGAAATGGGAAGCTATTGGCAGCCCTCTGGTTTTGTCCAGGGAGGTCCTTGTGTTGTTTAAAAATTGTAAATACATGTAATTATTGTATATTTCGTACATATTCATTGCATTTCATATTTCTAGATTTTAGTGTGCTTGTAAATATAGCTTCAATTAGCTTCAGTTTCCAACTGAGCTGGTCTGGCAAGTTTTATTTTTGGGGGTAATTTTCTCAAGTTAGATGGGGCATAATTTCAACCCACCATATCCTGAAACATAGAGTCTGACACATTCCTTTGGAGAATGTTAAGCTTTATGCACAATACTTTTGCTTATACTGAATATTCAAAAAAATCTGCAAATTATACATTACTCCGATAATAAACCAAACTTGTATTCTGTGGTGATGATAATGGTAATAATAAACTGAAATTTATCTGGGCAGTCAGCTGATTCTGGAGAAAGCAGAGAGTCAAAGATGAATTAAAGGCAGGCAATAGTTGTTAAAGGTAGAGCTACTATTTATTCCTTACAATTGTGCTGAAACAAGCTGCATGTAGTTAATATTATAAATTTGACTTGAAAAATTAAAATACTGCTAGGCTTTCTTGTCCAGTTACCTTTCCAAACTCCCCCAACACAGAAGTTTTTCAGGCTGTGGGAGACAGTGTTTAATCTTTCACAACCAGCATAAATTTGCAGTTTTACTTAGCATATGGTTGCATGAAAGTACTGCTTTCCTATCATTACCAAGTAAGATTTACAATTTCAGGTTAAAACTAATTAGAATTCTGATATTATCTTGAATTTTCACCTTGAATTTTGCATTAATTTCAGCATAACCAAGTATAAAAATTGTTACCAAACCAGAAAGTAAAAAAGGAAGTAGATTGAAGGGAGAAGCAGCAGAGCAAGCAGAGATAATCCATCTACATAGAAGCTAAAATGTAGAACAATAGTGAAGATAAAGAAAGATTTCATGAGATGAAGACTTAGTTACTGTGGGCTAAGAAATGCATTAGAATCAGAAGAGAATTGTATATATTAAACTGTTTTAAAAAACTGAGAAAATGTAAACAAAATTCTTAGGAAAGACTTCAACAGGAAATGTTATTTCTTTATTTTGCTCTCCAGTATTTTCCCATTACAGGTTAATGATGCCAAGTCCTCCATTTACCACCTTAGCAAGAATACAAGCAGACAATCCATGTTCTCTTTCAGTGTATAATTGTCCACAACTCTGTATTGTGCCTTGTTAAGATAAACATTCCTAAAACCACTATAAAATTTGTCAGGTGCTGGTAGCTGGTGCCCAAACTGCAGCAAATGTTTTAAAGCAGTTTTCTTCCATTTTACTCTAATCACCTTGATTTGGGCCATACAGGAGCTTTGATCTTCTATCTGGAATTTCTTTTTCACGGCCCTTTCATAAATCTGCTTTTCCTCTGTCTGTGCCTTCACTACACTAAAAGTGTATGTTGCAAAGCTGGCAGCCAGAATATGCTGTAACTAGAATGTGCTCCATTTTGTTCTTCTCTAACAAGTTAATGCTATGCACTGAAGCAACTGCAGTATCAGGATGTAGTCTACCATCTGTGAATCCTTATACTGTATGATTGTTTTTTTCACAAGACTTGCTTCCCTTTTTCAATCATTCATTAATATCAGTTCTTTCAGGTCTTTCAATTTGTCAGCAAAATCCATGTAGCTGCTGCTTTTTGTCAAAAATCTAATGACAAAATAATAATAAAAAGGATATTTTTAATAATTTTTTATGCCTCTGCAATACACATATAGTAACTTCCCGGCACTGTAAATTCTTAGAAACAGAAATCTGCCTGTTCACTTATTTGAAAAATGTCCTGCATTTCCAAGAATATGTAATTAAGAGTGGAAGAGAGTACTGTTGTATTTCTTCAGAAAGCAGAGAAAAATCTATTCTTACTTAGGATAATTCTTAGAAAAACTGCAAAATATCTGTTCTCTCAGGACAAATCACTTGAGATTCAGGTGCTGTAATTTGCAGGGAGTGGGAAGAACAATATAAGATGAGAACACCTTCATCTATGGAGAAAAGTCATGCAAGTTCACATTAAGTCAAAGGAGAATATTGAGAAGTCCTCATAACATGTAAGTAAAGTCATCTAGTACTCACAGTTCAGGAAAGTTCAGTATTTGGAAAACTGCATTTTCAGTTCTCATATTACAATTATAAATATGAGTCACAATTTATTTTCTTTTTTCTTCTCTTTGTGACAGCATGAAACAAAATTATAGCAACATTTTACTAGATTGATCTGTAGTGTCCTCTCTGATTTTAGTGGAGCTGCAGCTGTACAAATAATGCATTTAAATGCAAGTAAACCCCAAATCTACTAATTTTTGTGGGGTTTTTTTAATGAAAGTAGAAGGAATAGCTCTCTGGCCATGTTACCCTTGTGAAAACTGCAAGAGTGAACTTGTAAGTAATGAAGTTTTGATAAGGAATTTGAAATAAATTCCATCTGTGTTATATCAAGTCCTGAATTTTGTCATGGACTGAGGTGTATAGTTAGTTAATTTACACTAACAGCATATTCTGGAGGATGTGTATTCTTCTACAAAAAGAATATAATGAATATTTCTTAAAATAAGTCATGGCAATTTGTTTCAGAAAAAAAAATTACAAACGTGAGAGAAAGTAATAACTTCACAAATCTCTCCAAATAAAAGCTCTCTGAATTATTTTTTATTTTCCCCCAGAGTTGACCACAAAATAAGAAAATCCTTGCTTTAATCTAAAAACAGTAATTCTTAGACCTCTGAACTTGTTTTACTTCTTTTCTTTTTTTTTTTTTTTTTTCCTGGAATAATTATTAATGACAATAGACATTAGAAAACAAGGAAATGAAAATCATTTACTCAAAGTCAGATTTAAGCAATATGCTAACAATCAAGAAAAGATACCTACCTATTACATAAAAACATTGGCTAGACTGCCAATGCAGAAAATTCAGCAGGAATATTCAGAGTAGAAAGTGCTTTGCCTGACGGTGAGCATTTGCAGAAGCAAAGACTTTATGTAATGCCATGCAGTGGATTAAAAAGGGAGTGTTTTGGAAATGGGATGATCAGAGTTCAAAATAGGAAAGGTTATTTTTAGTGGATGACTCCATTACAGTAAGAATCTGTCTGCTCTCTCCTAATAATTTCAGATATCTCTCTCTCCAATTAAAATATAAAAGCATTCAAGTATATCTGGATAAAAGATGAAAATATTTTCTTTGTAGGTCTTTTTTTGACGTATGAAGATAAAAAAAAGAAAATACTATTACCTGAAACATGACACCAAGACAAAAAAAAAAAAACCCAACCCAAATCAACCAACCAACCAACCAAAAAAAAAAACCCCCACAAAAAAACCCCCCACAAAATAAAAAACAAACCCAAGAAAATAAGAAAAATAACCCCTCACATCCCAATAAACTGCAGTCCTTTTTCAGTGTTTTCCATTGAATTTCTAAAGTTACAGGACGGTGTGTATATTCCCAGGTCTGCTAATCTTGATTGATACCAAATATATTATGCTCAAATATAAATCTTAGGAAGACTTTTCCTGTGTGGAGTTAATATTTTATGAGAAAATGATAGAACTATAACTTCTGTATGGGGCCCCATTGTCCAATATATTACACCTTTTTAGAATCAGTCTAACAATGTAAATACATTTAAAGGTACGGATCAAATTCATTTCTGAATTTCTTACTATAGACAGTAAGAAATTGGATGGAATAAACTGTAGGAGTATACTCCAAAATTGTAACAATATTTCTGTGTACAGCAAGCTGTCCTAACTACCTAAATGTTTTTTCTAGTGTTCTTATTAAAACATTAAAGCCTATTAACCATCAAAATTTTCTGCTGCAATCTGGTGTCTGTACTCTTAATAATTTGCATGTTCTTGGAATAACACTTTTGGCTGTAGTTAATGTTCTTGTGCATTTGGCCTAAACAAACTCTTTGAGATCATGAATTATGCTGCTACACCTTGAACCTTGTGAGCTTTATTGCTGTTACACTTTCAGTCTGCTTGAATATTTTGAGCATTATTGCTGTTATGCTTTCAGTATCTCTTTTCTGCTTTTCTGGGTTTCTTTGTCCATATAACAGTACTAGCTTTTATGGGTTTTGTTTTGTTGTTGTTTTGTTTGTTTGGACTTTTTTTGTTGGTGGTGATGGGTTTTGGTTTTGTTTTAAGCAATCTGCCTAAACATATAAACAACACATTTTAAAAATATTTCGTAGTCTGGTTTTCACTTCTGAGGTGAGTTTTAACATTATATCAAACCCCAAAATACTGTCATTTCAGGTGTCAAGACAGCATTGTTTCACCTTTATGTATATTTAGCTTTCAGAATCTGTCTCTGTGGGTCAAGGACAAGGCACAATCAATCACAATAAAAACATAAATATGAGAAACTGTCATCACATCAAAATGACTTATAGTAGTCTGTAGTACCAAGTTATCAATCCACCTGAAGCAGTGCTTCTTAATGGATATTTCTAAAACTATTTGGTTTATGCCTTTACAATATTTCAGCCTGGATAGCTACATTTGTGAATAGCTACATGTCACTATGTCCCATGGGACACAGCAGCCTCTGCATTACCTGTGTATTTCAGCTGTTACTTTGCTCTTAGTTCTGTAGCTGTTTATTATCTGGTCTCACGTTCTGCAGCTTTGA
The DNA here is from genome assembly GCF_027791375.1 of Indicator indicator. Lineage (NCBI taxonomy): Eukaryota > Metazoa > Chordata > Aves > Piciformes > Indicatoridae > Indicator > Indicator indicator. The sequence continues at coordinate 47,511,726 of NC_072053.1, read as the reverse complement.
CAAGGTCTCATATTCAATATAGCTGAAAATGAGCTTGCTGTGGAAACTCTGTCCAGACTAAATTCATAGACAGCAGTGAATAGATAACATTCAGGACTGTGAATTCTTCTTTGTGTTACATAACAATCTTCCATAGCTGTGCCACTCAATTCATTACAAATACTTGCCCTAGTTTACTACATACTAAAGTGTCTCTTTTCAGACTGCAGGACTATCTTTCTGCTACTCTTGCCATGCCAGTGAATATGTTAATGGAAGACAGAGGGTTTGTGCACATTGCACTGAAAAGTGTGCTGTGAATGGACCATTTGCAGGGTCTGGCATGTCAGTTTTATGTGGTGAAAGAAACAAGAAATGACAGAAACTATGGTTTTAATCTGCTGCAGGTAGGGGATAAACCTGTTTTCTCCTGTAAAATCACTAATATATTTGCTATATTTGTCATAAAATGACAATTATTTTCTGTCTTTCTGAAGGTATGCATTTTCTAGATGTCTGTTGGACAGATATCAGATTAATTTATCTTTACTATTTTTCCCTCCTATTTCACTTTCTAACTAAATAATGGGTTTGTGTATGAATTAATATCTGTTTTATAGCTTCCTGCTTCATCATCCATGTAGAATTAGAAGTATCTCAGATGTCAAAACTGCACAAATTTATAAGTATATTTTAGTGTATAGATCTATAATGTCCTGGTCTTTTATTAAATCACACATTTATACCTTCTTTTGCAACTTGCTTATTATCCATAACATTTATAGACAGGAAAAAAAAGACTTTAAATTAAACTGTCTTGATTATCAGTACTGAAACAGAAGTCTCACTGCAAGTTCTTCTAGTTCTCTGGAAAAAAAGAAAAGTATTTTTCATTTCTGGGGTAAAATAGATCCACATCCATCAGCGCATTTTTGTATTACTATATGAAGAAAAGATCAAAGAGAGGGTCATTATAAGAGCCAAATTTAATACGGTTTGCACACTAACAACATTTTGGGAAATTAAAAATATATGAATCAGAAACTATAAACCTTCCCTAAACAGTATAGTATCTCCTTATTTGGTCTCATGTTGGTTCTGTCCACCTAGAAATTACCTCACATACTCCCAAAAGAAACTGCCAAGGATGTCTTTTTAGGGAATATTGTCTCCAATGTTTTAACATTCTTGTATATTCTGATAATCAAGTTTATACTTTTATTATATTTTCCTTTTGTGCCCCAGTAATTTCTTGTTTTTCTATCATAAAGAGATTATTTTTGAAGAAAGGAAATTAATTATTAAAATATATATAATAAGATTTTAATAACAGTACTTCCAATGTCTCTTTCTTCCTGTTTTTCAAACAGAATTTTCATTGTGTTTCCTCGACATCACATTTCAAAGATACCATTGGAATGCTTTTAATTTCAAAGTGGTTTTGCATTTGCATTGTTAATTAGTGGATAAATTATTAACTCTAATTACTGACATACATCTTCATGTGTATTCAGGCATATACATACAAAATCAGCAATTTAATGTAACCATCGCCTAAAGTTTTACTGTTGAATCTTACACAGCTCTCTTTGAAAGCTTAAACTTTGTATATTTATGTAGTCATATATGTATATATCAACACAGAAGTACACATATATAGAGACATATACATGTTTTATGCGGGCAAGTATTTTTGTATTAGTTGCACAGTTATACCTGTCTTTCCTCAGTGCACATTTAATCAAAAAATTACCGTATGTAGTCAATCAAAAATACAAAGCCTTACCTTTACAAACAGGGCTTGATTCCTTAGATTGTGATATTTCACTTCCACAGCACACTCTGCCCTAAGACCTGTGATCAGCACTATAGTCAAAGTACCAGGCATGACCTCTATATATACACAGTTAAGAAAGAGCAACAAGTGGAATACTTAAATTCTTGCTTCAGTTCCACATTTATCAAATGATATTGCTCATAGAAAGAGACCCCTTCAAGCAAACACTTAATCTGCATTGAACTGGGAGTGATCTTGACTTGAGAAAAAAAAAAGGAGCTTATTGTACAACACAGCAGATTAAAAGACCCACAGCCACTGCACGTACCACTCATTCTGTTAACCATGTAATATACATTGTCATTTTGACGTGTAGACTATTTCTCTTCCTCTGTCACCTCCATGTCAATCCAATTCACTCATTCTTGCCAATGATGAAATGAAAAAGAAAAAAAAAAAGGAAAGGAAACACAGAAAGATTGTTATCCTAGGTCTGCATTTGTGGAACATTTTGGAGCCAGTTAGATTAACCATTGGGAAGATGTTGGTCTAGATAAGAGAATCCCCACTGGTTTTCTGTCTCCCTTAGACAATGAAATCACATAGTTGTGTCTGTGCCTCTCTGTTTTGGATTGTTCTATTTTAACACATAACAGATTGACGGCTGCCTACTATTCCTAATGAACCCAAGCTAAACTAATGAGAGGTTGGAGGGAATGCCCAAAAGAGAAGAGACATCATGAGTTTGGAGAGATTGAATTACAGCTTAAAGGGGATGGAGAAAGAAAAAGGAGGGAGAAGGAGGAGATACAGATAGAGTTAGGGTGAAAAACATGGGAGAAGAAGGGCCTGAGAACATATTTGCCCTTCATTTCCAGGAAAAAGCAAAAATGCCTTGCAAACATCAAAGAAATATAAGCAATCCATCTTTGTACTGGTGTCAGATTTTTGTTCTTCGTTAGAAAATACTTCAGCACCCACTGGAGAACAGCTCAGATTCCAAAATCCAATTATTGTTCTGCTATCTCTGGGATGTACCCATAATTTATAGATGTTTTTATTTTCTCCAAGAAAATGTCATGTAAACTACTCATGGAAGACAGTGGTCTATTATTTCTAAAATCACAAAAATGCCAGGGAAATGTCAGTTTTTGTTGTGATGTACCAAAGAAATGCAAATGCACTTTTCCATATGCTAAGAGTTAAAAATAGGCACACATGAAAAAAGTGGAAGTGAAATTGAATAATTCTGGTATAAAAACAGTGTGTTATTTTCTCGTCTATGAACTGAGTAATTTATAAATTTTATGTTCATGTACAAGAGGCTTTCACTCTTCACTCTTACTATTACGAATTATTTTGTGTATAGACATCTTTATACAGAATATATTACAATGTATTTTCTTGGGAAGATTGCCTGTGTAAAAACACAAATCTGAATCTTTAGTGATCTTATGTACATTCAGTCTGTCCTGATTTCTCTCTCACTCTGCTGTTACTAGTAGGTTAGCTGTTGGGCTTGATAGCACAATCCATGATAAAGTGGCAGTGACCAAATTTAATGTAGAACAAATATCAAATAAGAGTCAAGTTTCAGGTGTGCACATACTTACATAGTGTCATGTTCAGAGGAGTATTTTTTTTGCCCTAGACTCAGTAGAAAACTGCCCAGCAATCCCACATTCCCATCCCTGGGTTTTCCTCTCTCTATGAACAGAGATAGAGACAGGAGCTTCTGGAAGCTGAGGGGATGATGGGAGAGTGTTTGCTGTGGTTGTAACCAAGGGTTTGCTGGAAGTAACACCTCACCCCTTCAACACATCCCCACTCCAGATTCAGGCTAAGCAGGATGAAAGAGGAATGGTAAAAATAATAGGAGAAGGGGAGGCAGAAAGGGAAACCAGGTGAGGGCAGGAGGGTAGGCTGGACGGAGCTACTGCGAGTCAGGTTGAAGGAAAGAAGTGCAATGAAGAAAACAGAGTGTCATACAAAGGGACGGGAAGGAGAGGAAGCAGTCAAACTTTCATACTGGAACAAACTTTCACACTGGGTCAAACTTTCACATTGGGATAAACTTTAACATTGGGAAATACCTTCATAGCAACCTTCAGAGAGGTTGGAGAGACCAACAGAGCAAGGCTGTGTGAAGAGGCTTTGCACAAGAAGTGTGTGGTGAAGAGAGGAAGAAAAGAAAGGAAGACATCAAGAGGTGCAAAGACTGAGGGGGTAGCCTGGACCCAAAACAGAAACTCTTGTTGGGGTCCATGCCTGCATGTACCTGCACACACATGCACACAGGCATTGATGTACATGCTTGCCTCTTGCCTGTGGCCTGGCCTGGAGTTAATGAAAGTGCTGGCTGGCTTAACAAAAGTCAAGGGGATATGACAGGTAAGCAGGAAAGAAGTAGCCGACTCATTTTGGCCAGCTGTAGTTATTTGCATCTAACGAGGCTAGCTCGTCACCAGGCTCTGTGCAGATGAAATGAAGCAGTGTGCTGAAGCAGGGCAAAAGAGGCGCCATGTCCTGACAGGCTGAGGTGTGACCTGACAAATCCTAACCACCCCAGACATTTTCAGGAGAGTGAGGGGAAGGACGGCAGGAGTGCTGGGTGCAGGACACAGCCTGAGCTTGGGCCCAGGCAAGAAGGAGCTGGGAAGGGAGGATGGAAAAGGTGGGTTGTACAACACGTTGTTTCAGACTAAGCAGAAAGTGAGCTCACTTACAAATTTGGCCAGTAGCAAAGGAAACTTTGCAACAAGACCTATTTTTCCCCCACATTACATTTTTTGGCACATCCACTTCACATAAGGAAAATAACATTAAAAATCCTCACATGTTCTCATTAACAAGAGAGGGTTTTTGGGCTTTTTGGTTGTTTTTGGGGGATTGCTTTGTTTTGTTTTGCTTTCACTTAGAGAAGAATCTGCTGTATGAGAGAGACAAATGTTATCTTTTAATCTGTTTTCAGTGACACAGATAAATGACAAACAGCTAACTTCAGTGCCCTAAGCTTATGACTTCCTGTATCTTTGTAATGACTAAGTCTCTGGGCATCCAGAGGCACTAACATACAGTACTGGTGAATAGATATGGCTGCAATAGACAACAACGTGTAGTTCATCATGTGTTTCTACCAATTACTTGAACATTCTGTCTGTGGACATGTGTGTATATTGAAGTTCACGTGGGTCAGAGAACTTACTTATGTGCAAATATATGCCACTTGAAAATTTTTAGGAGAATGTGAAAATTTCACACTGGAGGTTAGCAGTTTATGAAGATATATTCTGGACATACAGTGATGCTTGGAATCAAAGGCAGTCAAATAGTGCAGACTCCCAAGAAAGCAACTGTTTTACTATTTTTATACTTGATTATCTAGAACACAAGATGTGTGCTCATGCCAACATTCTTCTCTTCACACTGGAAAGCACGCAAACAAAAAATCTGTGGCTCCTAACAGATTTTAAGAACACGCAAAGATATTAAAAAAAAAAAATAACAGTTGGTCTTTGCTTTTGCCAGTTTTAACTGGCAGACCCTTCTCTATTGCACCCATCTGCACACATAAGTAAATGAGGAAGATCTAATTTACAGGCTTAGAAATTAACTTATCTCTCTGATATGGGTCTTCTACAGCAAATAATCACATTTTTCCCTTATCAAAGAGACTTTTATGCCCATGCATAAACCCAGATGAATATTGTACTACACCTAAAAATTGGGAAGAGGGAAATGGAAAAATGGTGACAATTTGGCTGAAGACCCTGTGGGCAATGGGCAAATGCCCAGTTTGCAAATGGGCAAAATTCTTTAAAGAACTGATATTACATACACATATTATGCAATATAGTTACACAAAACTAATGCAGACAGTCCTGTTTCACTAGACTAGATTAGTGTATCACTCTTCTTTGACTAAGTGAAAATGAAATAAATTGCTCTGACCATGGGTATCCTCACACAGAAGGTTGCCAGAAATGAAATTTTACAACTTGGCAGTTCCCTGGTCTTCATATTAGAGAGAATGAATTGCCATCCTCATGGAGAGGAGGTTCTTGAGCCAGTCATCAAGGCAGCCAAGACGCTAGAAACAGACTCAAGGTAACAAGCATGTATAAGTCACTTACCAAAACTTGAAAGCAAACTCTCCTGAGCATCTTAATGATTTTTTTTTTCTTGGGTTGTCAAGAACAGGTATTAGTGTTCAGACAGTTGCAATAACACCAGAGCAGTCAGCTATCTTAGCAGCCACTTCCAGCAGTTCTTTACATCCTGCACAAATTATTCTGACACTTTTCTGCACTGTGACTATCATACCCACTCATATATATGGTTACCAAAATGATGTAGCATTTGCTGTCTTTGAAGAGAGAAGTATGTTAGAATAAAAATCCCTCTTCTGCTGTTGTTTTCTTCAATGTATGACTATCCGTAATAAACCTGAAGAAGAGATTTTATTGGGCAAAGAGATTAAGAGAATGCTAGATCGTACTTTTTGGATAGATTTTTTTATTACCTTTATGAACTCTCATGTTTCACCAGATGTTAGACTTTTCCAAAGAGTTGTTTTACCAGAAAATGGTTGCTTGAGTATGACTAATCAAATATATTTTTTGTGTTAAAAGAATTTCTCCATTACAAGAACTGATAGAAATTTTGATGACCCTAGGTGACACATGGACGAAATTAATACTGACTGGCTCTCAATAATTTTTTGAGACTAGGTACTCAGTCAACATACTTTGCCCTCTGACTGATGTTTTAACATGCTGTTCTTCAAAATTAAATCTCATTCTTAAAAGTACTATAGAGAATCCTTGATATTATTTGTTTATATATACATAATTAATTCCTTATATTTCTTGTCATAGGTTTTGTTTCAAGCAACATTAATAAACCCCTTCAAAACTAGACTTCTGTTGTTAAATTGCTTTATTTTGCAGGCTACTTTTAACACAAATGCAGTTATTGCTGAAATCCTGATAAACAAATTCAGTGTCTATAAGCATTATCACAGTATCACAGTATTACACTACATTAGCGGTTGGAAGGGACCTCCAGATATCATCTGGTCCAACTCCGCTGCCAGAGCAGGATCTCTTAGGGTAGTCTGCACAAGAATGCATCCAGGTGGGTCTTGAAAGTCTCCAGAGAAGAAGACTTCACAACTTCTTGGGGCAGCCTGTTCCAGGGCTCCGTCACCCTCACTGTAAAGAAGTTTTTCCTCATGTTGAGATGAAATCTTCTATGTTCAAGTTTGAACCTGTTGTTCCTTGTCTCTGCTTGACACCCACCCCTCACATATTTATACACATTGGTAAGATCCCCTCTCAGTCTTCTCTTCTAAAGACTAAATAGCCTCAGGGATCTCAGTCTCTCTTCATAGGGGAGATGTTCAAGTCCCCTAATCATCCTCGTGGCTTTCTTTGGATTCTCTCCAGCAGGTCTCTGTCTCTCTTGAACTGGAGAGCCCAACACTGGACGATATTCCAGATGTGGTCTGACCAGGGCAGAGTAGACAGGTAGAAGATCTTCCCTAGACCTTCTGGACACACCTTTCTTGATACATCCCAGGATCCCATTGGCTTTCTTGGATACAAGGACACATTGTTGTTCCATGGAGAACTTGCTGTCCACCAGCACTCCAAGGTCTTTCTCTGTGGAGCTGCTTTCCAACAGAGCAGCTGTTTCCAACCTGTACTGGCGCTGTTGTTGTTTCTCCCCCAATGTAGGACCTTGCACTTGTCCTTATCAAACTTCATGAGGTTTGCCTGCACCCAGCTCTCCAGCCTGTCCAGGTCACCTTGGATGGCTGCATAGCCTCACGGGATGTCAGGCAACCCTCCAGTTTTGTATCATCAGCGAACTTGCTGAGGGTAACCTCAATCCCCTCATCCAGGCCATCGATAAAGATATTGAACAAAACTGGACCCAGTACCTATCCCTGGGGAACACCACTGGACAAATGCCTCCAGGCTGACTCTGTGCCACTGATGTAACTCTCTGAACTCTGTTGTTCAGCCAGTTTTCAGTCCACCTCACAGACCAAATGTCAATGCCAAATTTTCTGAGCCTTATTTTCTGCCTCATTTCTATAAGGATGTTATGGGAGACAGTATCAAAAGCCTTACTGAAGTCAAGATATATGACATCCACTGCTCTTCCCTCATCTACTCTCTTGGTCATAACTTCATGGAAGGCTATCATATTACTTAGATAGGATCTCCCCTTGGTACATCCATGTTGGCTACTCCTGATAACCTTCTTGTCTTCCATGTGGTTAGAAATGACCTCCAGGATGATGTGCTCCATCATCTTTCCAGGGATGGAAGTGAGACTGACTGCTCTGTAGTTATCTGGGTCCTCCTTCTTGCCTTTTTTGAAGGCTGGAGTGACATTCGCTTTCTTCCAGTCATCAGGCACCTCTACTGTTCTCCAGGACTTTTCAAAAATGGTGGAAAAATGCTCAGCAGCTGTATGAACCAGCTCTCTCAGCACACATGAATGCACCCCATTGGGGCCCACGGATTTGTATTTTCAGTTGGTATAAAAGATCTCTAACCCAATCCTGACTGACCAGTGGAGTGTTCACATCCCTTGCTCCCTTGCTTCTAGAGACTGAGGTTCCTGAGGGCTGTTCTTAGGAGTAAAGATTGAGGCAAAGAAGGCATTCAGCAACTCTGCCATCTCTGCGTCCTCTGTTACCATATCTCTCATATCATTCAGTAGTGGGCCCACTACTGAATGATAGAGGAGTTTGAAAAAACTCTTCTTGTTCTCTTTAACCTCCCTGGCAAGACTCAGTTCCAAGAGGGCCTTGGCCTTCCTTGTTGCATCTCTACATTCTCTGTCTGTATCCCTATAATCCTTCCAATTTACTAGACCTTTTTTCCACAAATTGTAAACATCCTTTTTGTTTTTGGGTTTTACTAAGCGTTCCTTACTTATCCATGCAGGTCTTCTGCCTCCTTTACTTGATTTTTTTTTTCAAGGTAATACATTTTCTTGAGCTTGGAGGAGGTAATGTTTGAATATTAACTGGGTGTCTTGGGCCCCTTCCTTACAGAGCCCTAGCCCACTAGATATTTCTATGTTGAGTATTGAAGAGGGCAAAGTTGTCCCTTTTAAAGTCCAGGGTTGAAATTTTACTTATCAACCTGCTTCTTTGTCTGTTGATATTAAACTCTAACATGTCATGGTCACTACAACCAAGATTACACCCAGCCTTAGCATCTACAATCATTCCTTCTTTGTTTGTTAATACCAGGTCCAACATTGCACTTCTCCTTTTTGGTACTTCAACTACTTGCAGGAGAAAGTTGTCATCAATGCACTGCAGGAACCTTCTGGACTGTTTGTGCTTGGCTGTGTGATCTTTCCACTAATATCAGAGTGGTTAGAAGTCACCTGGCACTGGGGCAGTTTCTGCTGATGCCATGTCCATCTTCACCCCCATCAACCAGATCTACCCCACAAACATGGCAGTGGTGCGGGCTCAGTGTGGTGGGAAGTGCCGTGAGATTGCCTCTTAATGCAACAAAGTCATAGGATGGTGCAACTGAGCGGAGAAACATCTGGATGAGATGCTGCAGACACAGACAGTGTTCATCAATGCTTCCAAAAGGCAGGCAGCAAAAAAGGAAGGTCTGGTTCAAGCATTTGGACAGATGAACAAACACAAATCTGTAAGATGATTTTATCCAAGGGGAAGCTGCAGGTATCAGACAAAGAATGGCACACACAGCTGGAGGAGATGTTTTGAGACATCACACAGACTGTGGCTGACAAACATGTGAGCCCTGAAACAAAGAGGCCGTACACGGTGATCCTGATAGAGAGAGCCATGAAGGACATTCACTACTCTCTCAAACCACACAAGAGCATGTAGCAGCAAGCACAGGCACTGGAAGTGATTATATAAAAGACTATTACAAAACATGTAGTCAAAGTTCAAGTATTTTTCTTCTTCCCATTCACTATTTCTAATGATAAAAAATTGCTGAATGCAGGAACTAACTTTCATGCCTGAAATTCTTTCAAATTTACTTCTGCCTTGAAACATTACAGTAGTAAATAGTCTCATATTCACAGAATCACTAAAATGTCAGGGTTTGAAGGGACCTCAAAGATCACCCAGTTCCAACCTCCCTGCCATGGGCAGGGACACCTCATGCTAGATCAGGCTGCTCAAAGCCCCATCCAACTTGTCCTTAAAACTTCCAGGGATGGGGCTTCCACCATCTTCCTGGAGGTGTTCCAGTGTGTCACCACCCTCGCGGTGAAGAACTTTTTCCTGACATCTAATTTGAATCTACCCATTTCTAGTTTTGCTCCATTCCCCCTATTCCTATCACTACCTGACATCCCAAAAAGTCCTTCAACAGCTTTCTTGTAGGCCCCCTTCAGATACTGGAAGGCCACAATAAGGTCTCCTCGGAGCCTTCTCTTCTCCAGACTGAATAACCCCAACTGTCTCAGTCTGTCTCCATAGGAGAGGTGCTCCAGCCCTCTGACAATCCTCGTGGCCCTTCCCTGGATGCTTTCTACCACATTCTACCATGTTATATCTTTCCTATAACAGGGGCTCAAGAACTGGACGCAGTACTCAAGGTGGGGTCTCACCAGAGTGGCGTAGAGGGGGAGAATCACCTCTCTTGACTTGCTGGCCACACTTGTCCTGATGCAGCCCAGGATCTGGTTGCAAATGCACACTGATGGCTCATACTGAACTTCTCATCCACCAGCACTCCCAAGTCCTTTTCTTCAGGGCTACTCTCAAGCCACTCACTTCCCAGACTATATTGATGCTTGGGATTGCCCTGACCCAGATGTAGGGTCATTGCATTTGGTCTTTTTGAACATCATGAGGTTGTCTTGGGCCCACATCTTCAGTATGTCAAGGTCCCTCTGGATGTCATCCCTTCCCCCCAGGCACAGCTTGGTGTTGTCTGCAAACTTGCTGAGGGTGTACTCAATGCCACTGTCCATGTCACCAACAAAGATGTTGAACAAGACTGGTCCCAGTACTGATCCTTGAGGGACTATACTTGTCACTGGCCTCCACTTGGACATGAACCCAGTGACAGCCACTCTTTGGGTGTGTCTGCCAAGCCAGCTCTTTATCCACCAAGTGGTCCATCCATCAAACCCATATTTAGCAGCTTGGAGACCAGGATGTTGTGTGGCACAGTGTTGAAGGCTTTGCTCACATCCAGGTAAATAATGTCAGTTGCTTGTCCTTCATCTATTGATGTGGTGACCTTTTCATAGAAAGCCACCAGGTTTGTCAGGCAGGATTTGCCCTTGAGAAAGCAGTGTTTGTTATACCAAATAACCCCTTCATTATTCTTCTGTTTCAGCAGTGCCTCCGGAGGATCTGCTCTATGCTCTTACTGGGCACAGAGGTGAGACTGACTGGCCTGCAGTTCACTGGTTCTTCCCTCTTTCCCTTTTTGAAAATGTGGCTTATATTTCTCCTTTTCCAGTCAATGGGGACTTCTCCGGACTGTCACAACTTTTGGAACATAATAGAGAATGGGTTAGCAACCTCATCCATCAGTTCCCTCGGCACCCATGGGGGTAAACTATTGGGTCTCATGCACTTGAATACTTTCATGTTCTTCAGATGGGCATGAACCTGATCTTCACTCACAATGGTCAGTTCTTTCTTCCATCTCCTGCCATTATCTTCATTGCCATACATAGGGTGTTTTGAACATTTTAAATGCCATGCACGTGATTAGGATATGTTAGAGCACTCTTTGTACAACAGTATCTCTTGGATAAATGAAAATAAAGTAACTTAAGGCTTGATTGTCATTTAATTTCTATCCGTGCTTAGCACATATAAGCTATCAGTAGAATCATGTTCATTTGTAGCACATGTAATCAAGATTAAGCCCTTAGGCTTTGTGGCAATAAAACAGATGTTGGATATTTATGCATTATTTAAAGGGTTTTGGTCAGATTCACAAACATTAGAATTCAGTTAAATATTTTTGCTATTATCCGAGGAACTCCTTGTGGTTTTGTTTGTTGTTAATAGATTTTTGGTAGTGCGTTTGAGATGGTAACTGAAGCAATATCTCAACACAACTAATATAATCACTACATGTTTTACAAAAGCCTACGTTCAGTAGTTGCAAATGTTTTTTCTTCTGAGGTTATCTCTTGTTCTAAAATATACCCCTCAGGAATAAGTGGCAGAGATATTCACAAAAATTTTAATAATTTATTTATATACAAAGTATGCCAGAAATTACAGCTGATAATTACATGTACTGGTATTCAGTTGGAAGAACTATCTCTACAGAATGTATATACATGAGCACTTTGAACAGTTCAAATAAATTAGAGAATTTAGAAATTTAGAAACAAAACTAATTTGGAAAGAGGTTGAAACTAAGAACTTTTGTGGAATCTTTCCTTGATACTGCATTTATGGTCCAGGAATTATGGCACAGGTGTGCCGTAATAATAAAATCAAAAACGGCAGTGACCACATGGCACTGTGCCACGTGGTTGCTGCTTCTCTCAGAGTAAAACTCCAGGTGCCTTCCAAGAAAACTTCGGAGGCTTTTGCAGCTTAGTCTGTGGAGTGTGTTGCATGAGAAGGACTTCCCACTCTGGGGGACAAGATGCCAGAGCAGGATCACTTAGGGTAGTCTGCACAGGAACGCATCCAGGTGGGTTTTTAAAGTCTCCAGAGAAGGAGACTCCACAACGCCCCTGGGCAGACTGTTGCAGTGCTCCATCACCCTCACTGTAAAGAAGTTTCTCTTCATGTTGAGGTTAAATTTTCTATGTTCAAGTTTGAACATATTGTTCCTTGTCTTATCACTGTGACCCACCAAAAAGAGCCTGGCCCGCTCCACTTGACACTCACCCCTCAAATACTTATACACATTGATCAGATCCCCTCTCAGTCTTCTCTTCTCAAGACTAAATAGCCTCAGGGATCTCAGTCTCTCTTCATAGGGGAGATGTTCAAGTCCCCTAATCATCCTCGTGGCTTTCTTTGGATTCTCTCCAGCAGGTCTCTGTCTCTCTTGAACTGGAGAGCCCAACACTGGACGATATTCCAGATGTGGTCTGACCAGGGCAGAGTAGACAGGTAGAAGATCTTCCCTAGACCTTCTGGACACACCTTTCTTGATACATCCCAGGATCCCATTGGCTTTCTTGACACATTGTTGTTCCATGGAGAACTTGCTGTCCACCAGCACTCCAAGGTCTTTCTCTGTGGAGCTGCTTTCCAACAGAGCAGCTGTTTCCAACCTGTACTGGCGCTGTTGTTGTTTCTCCCCCAATGTAGGACCTTGCACTTGTCCTTATCAAACTTCATGAGGTTTGCCTGCACCCAGCTCTCCAGCCTGTCCAGGTCACCTTGGATGGCTGCATAGCCTCACGGGATGTCAGGCAACCCTCCAGTTTTGTATCATCAGCGAACTTGCTGAGGGTAACCTCAATCCCCTCATCCAGGCCATCGATAAAGATATTGAACAAAACTGGACCCAGTACCTATCCCTGGGGAACACCACTGGACAAATGCCTCCAGGCTGACTCTGTGCCACTGATGTAACTCTCTGAACTCTGTTGTTCAGCCAGTTTTCAGTCCACCTCACAGACCAAATGCCTATGCCAAATTTTCTGAGCCTTATTTTCTGCCTCATTTCTATAAGGATATTATAGGAGACAGTATCAAAAGCCTTACTGAAGTCAAGATATATGACATCCACTGCTCTTCCCTCATCTACTCTCTTGGTCATAACTTCATGGAAGGCTATCATATTACTTAGATAGGATCTCCCCTTGGTACATCCATGTTGGCTACTCCTGATAACCTTCTTGTCTTCCATGTGGTTAGAAATGACCTTCAGGATGATGTGCTCCATCATCTTTCCAGGGATGGAAGTGAGACTGACTGCTCTGTAGTTATCTGGGTCCTCCTTCTTGCCTTTTTTGAAGGCTGGAGTGACATTCACTTTTTTCCAGTCATCAGGCACCTCTACTGTTCTCCAGGACTTTTCAAAGATGATGGGAGAGGTTCAGCAGCAGTATCAGCCAGCTCTCTCAGCACTCTTTAATGCATCCCATCAGGGTCCATGGATTTGTGTATTTCAGATGGTGTAAGGAAAATATAGGAAAAGTCTTCATTTCCGGTGTAAGCTGTCTGCTGAAATGGTTTTCACTCTGTGGGAAAGCAAAATTGGCCACAATGTATAGAATCCAGGCTTGACAGTAATTTGGAATGATCCATCGAGCACTTATTCGATATGTTTTCCCATTCATGTCTGTAGCTTCCCAGGCATATAAACCTCTGGTGTTAGTTGTGGGAAGAATCCCAGTTGAAGGTAGTTTCACTAATACAGGTTGGCCCACTTGCATATGTGTTAGTGAGTGTGGGGATTTGCCCTTTGACCCCCCCTGGCATGTGGCTAACATTCTTCACTGGTTCAGCAGGGCAGAATGCCTTACCTTTGGGGCTACCATAATTCCCCCATTGTTTACAGTAAAGACTGCATAAGGCAGGCGCTTGTCCCAATTACCCTTTGAGATATTTGTGTGCTTTTAATGAGGCCATTCGCTCTTTCTACCATGCCATTTGCCTGGGGATAATATGGAGAATGAAACATCCATTTGACCCCTTCTCCTCGAGCTCAGTCTTGCACTGAGGCTAAGGTGAAATGTGAACCATTGTCACTTTGAATGCATTCAGGCATAGGCAGGATGCTGAACCAATCTTTTAGAGTCTCAATGGCTTGAGTTCCTGAGGCAGTATTAGTAGCTGTAGCCATAACTAGGCCTAAGACCACTTCTCCCTGTACAAGAACATAGTTTTTCCTATGTGAGGGTCTGAGGGGGCCAACGTAATCAAATTGCCGTGTACTCCACAGCACTTTATCTTTTTTGATATGTTGGGCTGGAGCCAGGTCAGGGTGGTTAGCTTTTAGTCTGATCTGACACTGAGGACAGGCTGAAACAATGGTTTCACATGTGGTCAGAGGAACCGGCTATCTTCTGGACCTGCATTCATAATAATGGTTTGACTTACCTGAGTGACTTCTTTTAATATGTAGGCACTCATCTAGTCGCTCCTTCCCCTCATGGCTAACCACATTTATTTTTTTCCAGGTGCTCTGCTTGTTGATTCCAAGTAGCAGAGGGTTTGTTTTTTGAAGTATCCCTTTGCCCAGCCTATTCCAATAGGTCTGGATCAGCTTAATTCTAGTAATAGCCTTTGCCAGTCTGTTGCCCTCCAAACTTTGCTGTTACCAACTATCCACTGATTTGCTTCCCAAGGACAGATCCATTCAGTGGCACCTTTGAATGTAGCGTACAAATCAGTGTATATGTCCTCTGCACTGTTTTCTGCAGCCAGCATATGAGTGCTCAGTTCTCCAACTTGAGCACTGCCCTCACCCTCTTCAGTGACAGTTCTGTCTGTGCCAATCTCCAGAGCTGCGACCTTATAGTGCCACTGAGATCCTACCCTATGGGAGGATACTTCTGTGAAGCATACTCCTTCTGTATTGCAGCTGGTAGTTAATTCAGGGGCTACCTGAATTGGAGATGGCTTGTAGGGCTGGCATAGCAGAACAGTGTTTGGATTGATGGACTGCTGCATTTTGGATACCTTCGTGGGTCCTTCTCTTAGAGGCATAAGCTGTGCAATCCTTTCCAGATAGGCATACTATTTCCTCATGGTAGCCTTCTGGGTGATTCCCTCAGTGGAGGAGTTCTTTTGAGAATTGCTTTGAGCAGAGAGAAGGGGCTTTGCACTACGATATCCTGTGTAGTGCGAAGCTTCTCTGCTTCCTTGACAGCTCGGGTCTTGGGCAGGAGTCCCTTTTCCCATTCAGAATACCTCCTTTCAGAATCTTTGAATGCTGTTGAAGAGAATAAAAGGGTTCTGTTACGGCCTTTGGGTCCCTTTCGGAAAATCCCACAGTAGGAAGCATGTTCAGAAAAGCCCCATTCAGCCCTTAAGGGTTCTTGTGCAAAGGGCCCATTCCTGGCAAGCCTTTAATTTGTCTTTCAAGAAGTTCAGGCTTTCAATGTGCCTTGGGGTCCAGTCCCATACTCTGTGCTTTCTAAGCAGGTCAGAGAAGGGACAAGCAATTACTGAGAAACCTGGAACATGTTTTATCCCGTAACCCAAGGTACCTAAGAGCTGTGAGAGGGGGTGTGTGAGCCTCCTGTAGTTGATAGTGAGTCTCCAGCGTCTGTCGGATTTACACACTGGCCAAACTGGTGAGTTGTATGGTGAGTGTGTTCTAGTGATGATTTGTCTTCTTTCCAGGTCTGCAATCACTTGAGTAATGCCTTGTCTGGCTAATGCTGGTAGTGGGTATTGTGCAACACATGTGATGCTTGATGTAGGTAAGGGTGGAGCTGTTTGTAAGGTGCCTACCTGAGCAGTTTTGGTCCCTTTTGAGCCTATTCCATAGGAGCCAAAGCACCACAGTGTACCATTAGGGAGATGCCATTGTTTACCAGCCAAAACGTCAAATCCTAGGAAGTTTTCTGGGTAAGGACTCAGGGCAATTTCTACCGAGGTACTCCGCTTGTCACCAGGAAGCCACAGTTTTGTTTTGGCTAGATGGCAAATGTGGCGTGAGAAGGGGTTCCTGCTCTGGGGGACAAGCATTGTCGATGGGGTTCACAGGGCATGGCAAAGCAGCTTCTCTGTGAGGGGGAGGCAGCTCCCACCACAGCTTGTGGGATTCGGCCAGGATGGCTGCTGGTCTGGAAGAAGTGATGTCCCCACTCCAGAGGGGCTGTAGCGGTCTGGGACGGGTGGTGCACTTGGGCTACCACATCTCTTTCACTTGGCGATAGGTCACGCAAAGTTTGGCTCCATCTATGGGACACAGGGTACAGTCTGCAGGGCTGGCACGCAGTACAGCATTGCCCATAGCCAGGCAACGGTGGCGGTCCTCAGCAAAGCTCTCAGGAATGCTGGTTTGAGTCCTGGGCAAAGCAGACCCTTTGGCGACACAGTACATGAGGAAAATACAGGCACGAACAGGGGCATAATCACAGGGCATTTTTTTACCAAAGCAACCCCTTTTTAACATTTGCCACAATGAATACTGGTCCAATGAGCATCCTTTGTAAACACAATAATTGACCAATTAAGTGATGTTTTGCCAAATATAGTATAAGCATAGACTGTGAACGAGGCAAGCACGAGCATATGGTGTGAACTTTGATTATCACAGAAGTGGAAAACACGCCTGGGCAGGTTGTTTACCTGGACTCAGTGGCGCCTTGTCCCTTTGTCAACATGGTGCCAAAAATAGCATTATTCACCACACCTCTGTCTTTCCTAAAATCCTTCTGTTTTCATGCTTTAGATACTGTTGCTTTCATTAACACTCCCAATATTCTAATAGTAGGTTAAGCAAAAAATCTCAACAAGTATTCCTTTTGCCATTTTCAAGAGGTGAAAAAAAAAAAAAGATAAACCAAACCAAACACAAAAAAGAGAACAACACACAAATCAATGAACCAAACAAACCCCCAAACAATAAACCCCCCGCCCCCCAAAAAAACCACCCAAAACAAAACAAAGTCTGTGGCATTTGTTTTAGCAAGAGATGCATATAGTGTTTCTCCACCTTTTACTGTCTACCATTCCTTATTAGTGTCATAAACTGAGTTTTAAATCACATGTATAACTAGAGAAAGTCAGAAAAGAGCCAGCATCACAATGCGTAAGACTTAAAGGTGTTAATTTCTGAGATAAAATACATTTCACAGAATCACAGAATCATTTATGTTGGAAAAGAACTTTAATACCATGAAGTTCAAACATCAGCTTAACACTGCCACAGTCATTAAACTATGTTCTGAAGCGCAATGCCTACAAGTTTTCAGGGTCAGTGACTCCACCAACTCCCTGGGCAGCCTATTCCAATCCTTTACCACTCCTTCAGTAATGACTTTTTTCCTAATATCCAATCTAAACCTGCTCTGGTCCAGCTTGAGAGGACCTCTCAATTCTATCACTTGATACTACAGAGAAGAGACCAACACACACCTTACTACAACCTTCTTTCAGGTTGCTGTGCAGAGCCACAAGGTCTCCCCTCCACTTCTTCTAATTCAGACTAAACAATCCAGTTCCCTCAGCTGCTCCTCAGAAAACTTGTTCTTAAGACCAGCTTCATTGTGCTTCTTTAGGCATGTTCCAGCAACTCAATGTCCTTCTTGTAGCGATATGCCCAAACCCACTTTCCTGGTCCTACTGGCCACACCATTCCGGATGCAGGCCAGGATGCTGTTGGCCTTCCTGGCCAATTGGGCACACTGCTGACTCATGTTCAGCTGGCTGCAGATCAGAAGCCCCAGGTCCTTTTATGATGAACAACTTTCCAGCCACTCTGACCCAAGCCTGTAGCATTGTACAGTGTTGTGGCACAAGAGTAGGACCTGGCACTTGACATTGTTGGACCTCATACAACTAACCTTGGCTCATCAATCCAGCCTGTCCAGATCTCTCTGCAGAGCCTTCCTAACCTCAAGCAGATCCACACTGCCACCCAGTTTGGTGTCATCTGCAAATTAACTGAAGGAGCACTCAATCCCCTCATTCAGATCTTTGATAAAGATATTAAAAAGACAGGTCCCAATGTTGAGTCCTTCTTAGTGACTAGCCTCCAAATGGATTTAACTCCATTCACCATCACTCCTTGGGCCCAGCCATCCAACCAGACTTTGACCCACTGAATTTTCCACCCATTCAAGCCATACACAGCCAGGTTCTCCAGGAGGATGCTTTGGGAGACAGTGTCAAATGCTTTACTAATGTCCAGGTACACAATATCCACAGCTTTTCTCTCATCCACTAAGCTGGTCACCTTGTGGTAGAAGGAAATCAGCCTTTTCTTCATTCTTGATCACTATGTCCCCCACTGCATCCAACAAAGGACCCTTCCTGGAGTTTTTTTGTTGATATATTTGTAGAAGCATTTTTTTGTTGTCTTTAACAGCTGACACCAGATTAAGTTCTGTTTGAGGTTTGGGCCTTCTAACTTCCTCCGTGCATAACCTGGCAACAACTTCATAGCCCTTCTGAGTGGTCTGCCCCTTCTTCAAATGACCATAAACTTTTCTTTTTCTCTAAGTGGGAACCCAACCTCTTAATTCAGCCAGGCTGTTTTTCTTCCATGTTGACTTGCCTTTCAGCCGTCACCTTTAAGACTGCTTTCTTGAACAATGTCTTTCCTTCCTGGACTCCTGGTCCCTTCAGGGCTGCCTTCCAGGGGTATCTGTCCACCAGTCTTCAAAACAGGCCAAAGTCTGCCCCCTGGAAATCCACTGTGGAAGTTCTGCTCACTGCTCTTGAAAGAAAAAGAAGAAAGTAAAGGTCAGACTTTGATTACAGTTGTTCTATTGCTACTGTTACAGACACAGCAAAGACCTGTTATCCCATGTTTGCATCTCTGAAGTTGATGGCTAACCAAGGAGCTTTTGAATTGTCATTAGGATTTAAAAAATGCAAATTCATTCTGACCTACTAAAAGCACTCCAACTCTACTAGGTGCAGGTACATCTTCAAAATTCCCTGCTTCAAACACTGAAAGGTATTGCTTAATCAAGATGCTTCACAGAGTCCTGAAGGCTGTTTGGACTCAGGCTGCCACACTTTTTATTAATTCAGAAGATTACTGTGGAGTTTGCTTGGGTTTTTTTGGGGGGGGTTTCTTTCTTTTTTAAACAAAAATAAAAACCATTCTCAACATAGAAGATTAAAGTTAAATGAGAAAACTAACATGTAACCATCAAACGTGATGAAAAAAAAAATATTCAGGTTTACAAATTCGAGATGTTTGTGCCTTCTATTTTTTTTTTTTTCAGTATAAAGTGCTCCTACCATGACTTACATTACTGCTTGCAGATATGCTTCTGAATATTACTGGTTTCTGGAATTTTCAGACAAAGAGAGGGAGGAAGAGGGACTGTCCCTTCAATGACAAATGTTCTTACACAGCTTATTCATCAGAGAAGCATACCACTTATATTTGTTCCTATGATTTCAGTTTTGTTTAAAACTGCACATTTTTTGGCTTGATGAGATCCTCACCTTTATAAGGAATAATTTTACTCAACCCTTTAAAGAACATTCTTGTTATTTCCAGGCTGTTGGAACACTGCTCTGGAAATTCAGAATGGAGATAAACCAGCTGACAGCTATTGAAAATATTTTCTACCCATTCTATAGAAGTGTCTCTTTTACTATATATGCCTTGAGATTTCAGCTGAACGGGGATTTTTTGCTCATTCATAGTTGTTTACTCTGGTTGTCCTCATTTTATCTGTATGAGAAAAGTCTAGAACTCTACTGAAGACTATATGGACATAGCACAACTGTAAAGTCACCTCTGTGTGTTGATATGTAGCTTAAACACTGCCTATATTTAGGAGCGATATCTGGAAATCATGCTCTTAGCCAGATCTTTACATAAATAATACATCAATGAAGTGATACTGATGTAATGGTGGCATGATGATTTTAACTGCAATTTAAGATCAAGTGTTAATATAAGAATGAACTTTGTTCTTTATCTACAAATAGTAAAATAATACTGATGCATTATTTGAACAAGGTCTAAGAGTTCCTTAATCTTCTCATAAGCCAATTTCATGTTCACAGAGTGTTAAGGATTCACCTGCTTTGCTGGACTACCTCCTGCATCTGCTTTTTGTTATATTACTAAGAGCTATAAAGTTTTACACTGATTTCAACTCACAGGGTGTTATGTTTCCAGATTTAAACTCAGTATAAGGCTTCTCTGTGCATTTTTTGGTTTATATGTGTTACAAGATTTTGTAACAATAGCATTCAAACCTTTTTTTAAAAATTAAAAATTAATATAAAATAGTAATACCAACTTTATTTTGCTAATCATAGCAGTGTATTCATTTTCAAAACAGTCTAACATTGTGGTGAATCACAAACCTTACAGGAGATCTGGGCAGGGCAAAGTAAATAAACTGAGATAATAAGAGAGATAAAAGTCAATAGAAACCAGGGCTCCTGGAACACAGGTTTTAAGAAGATATTGCAAGGATTTTAAATAATCTGTGCTTAAGTGCTTAAGTTAAATATCTACTACTGCTTAACCCACAGCTATGCAACTTTGGGCTCTAGTCAGTGAACACTGCAAAAGTTGAGTGACTTTGACCACTTTGAATGCATTGTTTCAAAGGAAAAAACTTGGCTGCAACAATGTATCTTCTCTGAGGGTATAGGACTCCTCCAGTACAATTACTTCATTTCAGCGATTTGTATTGCTCTGAAATAAGGAATAATTATGCTATGACTAGACATATTTAAAGTAGTCAGGAGATAATAACGTTTTGGAATGCATCCACTGAGGATGCATCAGAGCAGTTTTCAGTGAAGGCTGGGTGAGACAATGTGTTGTGACTCTTTTACTAACATAAGTGCAAAACTATGTAGAAATCATGTCCTTACATTTTCAGCACATGCTTCCAGAAGAAAATAGTAACAGTTAAAGATGCAGAATAAGAAATTAAGGACTCAGAGTTGACTCAGGGGCTGTTTAAAAACACAGGGAGGTATATACTCTGCCTTTAGAAGCATAGGTTGTGTGATGGAACTCAACCTGAGATGAAATTCCTGCTGGAGAATTCGCTTAATGAGTTTGGTTTTGTGTTTTTTTTTTTTTTTTTTTTTGGTGATAAAAGAATGTCAATCAGAATGCCATTTTACCAAGGTAAAAAGAAAAATAAAGTTCTGCCTGGAGTCCTGACTGTTTGCTTTCTGGGGTGCTCAGATTTCCATGGACTTTATCTCCAAAAATCCTGTGAAAGATAAGGTAATATATGGGGCTATTAAAAAAATCAGAAAACCCTAGTCTTTGGAATTTCAGTACACCAAATCAGTCTGGAGAACTAGGATTTCTATATAATTAGCGCTTGTGTTTGCAGGACTCCTAGTCCCTCCTTTAATCCCCCACCTCCATCTACAACAGTATTCCATAGTTTATTCTGACTGAAGACAGAATGCAGTAATTCACACTATATTTCTAAATGATACAACTCAAGCCTCCTTTTCTTAACCACCATGTTATGTCATGCCACCCTAAATCATGTTTCAGAGAAACCTTGGCTGCTGGCATTGAATCATATAGACTGGGTTTTGACCACACTGCTTAAGACTAGCCTTTGAAGTGCAAAGGGGCTTGGGTCACACTGTGTGATCACTCCCTCCATGCCCTTAAGTTGCTTCTTGCAATGTTCCCACTTTAATCCAAACTTCCTGAAATAAAGTGAAGCTGTTTTCCTCTTTTCCAAGAGTATCTGTGGCACTGATACCTGCCGAGAATGAATGAAGACTGCTAGTATTGTGATGAAAGTGTAATTTCTTCTCAATTTTAGATGTTTTTCTCTGAGTGATATATTCCAGATGCCAGTTGGATTTTCTGTCAGAAACAAGTCAGTAGTTTGCTTTGGGAGAGAAACCGAAAACAAACTAAAAATGCAATGGCCCAGGATCTCCCAGTAAATGAGAGAACTCATTGGCAATGTAGTATTATCCAAAGAAAGTTTCTGGGCTGCTCAAACTGAGTTTACTTTAATATGAACTTCATGTGTTTCCTACTTCACCATATATTTTTCACAACGTTTTTCTTCAAAGGACACAGAAATATTTTTTTTTCCAAATATTAAAGCCACAACTCAACATTATTTAACTTTGAGAACTGGACTATTCATGAAATGGTTGATAGGTCTTTTTTCTGGTCATCCATCATCTTTTAAAGAACTAAATGTAATTCACTCATTTAGCTTTCAGTGAAAAGTGAAAATTAGTATCTATCTGAACAGACTGAGAAAAGGCTGAAGAAAGATCACAGTACAAACGCAAGGACTATTTAATAGCTAACTCTGCCACTTACGTCCCCAAGTCTCTTCACTGCATATGCCTTCAGAAACAATGGAAGTCAGCAGCAGCAGAAGGGATACCTTCCCTGGTAATTGCAATTCTTAGCAGTATGCAGAAAGGGGTAGTAGCATCCAAGGAGTGGCTGACTGTGCTACCTGTTTTAATCAAGGCATTGATTTTGGTGTTTATTTTTGACTGGGAGAACTGTAGTCAGATCTCTGAAAGAAAATAACAAAGGTTTTGA
>NC_072053.1:47114103-47144103 GCF_027791375.1 Indicator indicator | reverse complement strand
AAATATTAACCAACTCTCCTGGGTCCCCCTACATTGTAGAGTTTTGATCCACAGGATTCTTCTAAGTAGGTCTTTGAAGAGAATGAACTTAGCCCACCTGAAATCTAGGTCTGCAACCATATTCATTGCCCTGATTCTTCCTCATGTGACGCTGAACTCTACCATGTCACAGCCACTGCATCCAAGGATAATCCCAACCTTTACATCCCTGACCAGTCCATCTTTGTCCATTTATATGAAGTCCAGAAGCACACCTCTCCTTGTTGGCTCCTCTACCACCTGTGTCAGAAAGTTATCATCAGTACACTTAGGAACCTTCTGGATGCTATGTGTCTAACTGTGTGGCCTTACCAGCAAATACCTCAATGATTGAAACCATCCATAAGCACCAGGGCATTTATCTTTAGGTTCAGCACATTCCATTTGCCTGCACACATAAAGAGCAACACTACCACCTCACCTGCCTGGTCTATCTGTCCTAAAGACCTGCCCACGACAACATTCCATTCGCTTGGGCTGTCCTGACATGTCTCAGTAATTGCAATGAGTTCATAGTCCTGTGACTGAACACAGATCTTCATTTACTGCTGTTTGGTGTCCAAGTTGCATGCATTAATATAGATGCACTTCACCTGAGCTAATGATCCTGTCACTGATTTGCACGGAGAAAGAAGCCCTAATTCCTACCTGGCCACTCTTACCAAAATTGTTTATATGGTATTTGTGGAATAATCTTTTGGGGGAGGGGATGTGGGGGGGTTAGTTGCATGGTCATGTTTTGGGGCATTTTCTTACTTCTTTTATTATACTTGCAACAGTAGTCCATGAGGCAGGAGCAACCTGTATAGTGTCACATTGTTTTTAATTGTTAGCCCATTGTACTTGTGAAAAGGAAGGGATGATACTATGGGGATGATACATACTATGTTAAAACACACACGCAGACACGTTTGATAGACATAAAAGAAGCCTAGTACATTTGACAGTGTTCACAGAATCCTAAAATTTTTTTAGGTTGGAAAAGACCTTTAAGATCATGTGGTGGTTTTAAGGCTATGACTTTAATTTCTTTTCACAGAGTTTGAGCAGAAAAGTAAAAGAATGTAAATAAATCACAATCAGGTGTAAGAAAGTGAAATAATGATTATTCTAAACACTTCCATTGGAGAGATAGAAATGTTTAAGAGTCAGTACTCAAAACAAAGTACAGTCTGTTAGCCTGTCTGGTGTATCACTGCTGGGCAGTGTGCTTTTCTCTTCTGGCTTTGCTTTCAAAAGTAACATACTGGCATATTGACCTTGAAAAGATAAGTTTGAACAACCTCTCTGCTTCTTGTCTTTCTTCCTTTTGCCAGGGGGCTCCAGGGAAGGCAGGGAAAGGGGAGGCAGGGGGGCAGCTTTCCTGTCTTTGGCCAGGAGGGTTTTATGCTGTTTCTGTTAATTGTACATAATTGTAAATAATGTAAATACTATATATCTGTACATACTCATTTCATTCCATTGTAGACTGTAGTTTTTGCCTGTAAATACGGGTCCATTTGCTTCCAAATTGAGCTAGTTTGGAGTTGTTAATGTGGGAGGGGAATTTCAACCCATCACACTACAACAGATCATCAAGTTCAACCGTTAACCTAGCCTGTGATATGATTCCGTCACTTTCCCCAGATAGCCTATTCCAGTGTTTTGCTACTCTTTCAGTGAAGAATTTTTCCTAATGCCCCATCTAAACTTCCCATGGCACAAAATTAGGCCTTTTCCTTTCATCTTTTCCCTTTTGTTATTGGAAAGACAGACCAACATCCACCTCAGTACAAACTTATTTCAGATAGTTAAGGAGAGCAATAAGATCTACTTTCAGCTTCCTTTTTTTCTGATGTAAACAACCCCACATTCCACAGCTGCTCCTCATAATGCTTGTTCCCCAGACTCTTCAACAGCTTCATTGTTCTTCTTTGGAAATGTGCCAGCACCTGAAGGTCCTTCTTGTAGTGAAGAGCCTAAAACTGAGCATTCAAGGTGCTGCCTTGTTGAATACAGGGCAATCACTTCCCTAGTCCTGCTGTCCACCCTGTTTCTGATGCAAGCCAGTATGCTGTTGGTTTTCATAAATCTATGCTGCATGGACCTGGTCATATGGTTGTCCTGTATGTGCCATGTAATGGTACTCAAGATGACCTGCTCCATGAGCTTCCCTATCACTGCAGTCAGACTGACAGGCCTGTAGTTCCCCAGACCCTGCCTCCTGACCTTTTTGTAGATGAGCATCACATGTACTAACCTTGATTAACCAAGGTTGTTGATAAAAGATGGAAAGTGGCTTGGTGAGCACCTCCATCAGCTTTCTCAGTATCCCTGAGTGGAACTCATCTGGCCTCATAGACTTTTCTCTCATCTATCAGATGATGAAATGTACTGATTGTACTTGGAAAAGAACTGGTATTGCTGTCAAATAAAGAGGCAAACAAGGCATCAAGCACCTCAGCCTTTTCCTCATCTTTGGTCACTATGTTTCCTCCTGCATCTAATAAAGGAGGGAGATTCTCCTTAGCCCTCCTTTTGTTAACAATTTATTTCTAGAAAAAAAATTTAATTTTCTTTTATGGCAGTAGTCAGATAAATTTCTGCTTGGGCTTTGGCCTTTCAAATCTTTTCCCTATATAACCTGACGGGGAACATGGGGACAGACTGTTCTGTGTCTTACGGAGTCTCTTTTTGCAGAATTCCCATCTTTCCTGGACTCCTCTGTCCTTCAGGACTGCTTCCTAAGTGACTCTCAACCAGTCTCCTAAATAAGTCAAACGCTGCCTGCCAGAAGCCCAAGGTAGCGGTTATACTGACTGTGCTCCTTACCTCTATAAAATTGACAGCTCTACCAATTTCATGATTGCTTTGCATGAGATGGCCTCCAACTGTTACATTACCTGCAAATCTATATGCTAGCAAAGTGTAGGTCCAGCAGGACATCTTCCCTAGTAGGCTCATTCACCTACTGTATTAGGAAGTTATCTGATAACACACTCCAGGAACCTTCTGGACTGTGTTTTATTTCCAGCAGACATCTGGTAAGTTGAAGTCTCCCATGAGAACAAGTGAGATTTGTCCCAGATGTTTGTAGAATAACTTCTATGCTGCTTCATTCTGGATAAGGCTTAGCGTTGCCTATATTATGTAGCATTCAAGCTACTACACAACTGCTTGCTTTCAGAGTCCATATTTTTTTAAAATGTATGCTGTAATCTAAATTTATGGTAGATTATGCTAGAACAAAAGGAGAATTTAGGATGGAGTACTGAAACACATTCTTCATGGACACAGAAGTCACAGAACGGGAATGGCATATTAGTCCAGGCCACTGTCAATATAAGACTGTTGATTCTCATGTATTTTCCAATTCTTTGTGAAGTAGAATTGTAAACATTCCTAAAGATGAAGCCTTTTTCCATCCTTTCCCAAAAGATGTTATTTTACAACTGCACTTACTGTCAAGTTTGCGTGTTTTTTTCTGTTAAATTGTCAAAATGTATATTTGCATGTATTTATTTACTTGCTTAGCAGACCACAACAAGAATAGTATTTGAATATGCATTTTAAGTAGCAATATCAGAAATATTGTATATTGGTTTTCTAAACTTAAAAGCAGCACGTGATTTGGCTTACAGTTCTGGAGTATACATATTAAGCCTCTGTATACAAAAAAGTACTCAATAAAAGTAAGGAATTTCCTAAATTCTATAGTTATTTAAGTTATTGCAGGATTTGTGACTATGTTTGTGGCAGTTATCTGATCTTTAAGAAAGAGAGGGAGTGAATGTTACATTAGTTTCAATAAATCCAAAATGCATCATTTTATGGACTAAAATCTCATAGAGCTGTTATTCATAAATTAAATATTTTTATTTCTAGGCTCAATATCTAATATTGCAATTTGTGCTCATGTAAATGACAATAAAAATATAAGGTAAGGAGGAAACATTAAACATTATTTCTCAGGTTTGAGGTTGGGGTTTTATTTTGGTCTAAAGAGGTGTCATCTCTCATATTTTCATGCAGATAATCTGTGTTACCAGGGAGGAGTTCTGACAGCAGCAGAGGAAGCAGGAAGCTTGATTTTGTTCCATGTGACTCCTCATTTTTCCTTTGATGCAGTATAAAATACAAGAAAAGCACAATGTCTTCAAATTACACCCACACTTTCTTTCAGCAGAAGGACATAGGACTGCTAAAATCCACTGTATATATAAGAAATCCACAGTTAAGCCCATGAAACTTTGACAATGTGGAGACCTTTGAGAAATTTTCCTTTTAACAGTACCCTTAATATACCTTAACATTTATTTTCATCTACATTATTCCTGGACCTAGTTGCTGCTCAACACTGCATAGAACATTCAGTGCAGAACCTGAAATCCTTGTATTTTCCCTGCATCTTTCCCACTTTGGCATGAAAATAAGCACTGAATACGAAGACATAAGTAACATAATCACTTGAGCAAACCAGACTCTGAGTGGTACTGAAGGTCAGTACAATCTCATTTATATGGGTTTCTTATAATTTAAAAGAATAACTATAATCTCATCAATAGACTTGATTTAACACAGGAAAGTATGCTCAAAAAACCTAAGTTTCTGCCATTGAGGATACTGGTCAAATTGGACATCAACAAGGATCTTTCATATATGTCAGATCTAAAATGAAAATTTCTCCAGAGCAAACTGTCATTGGGGATTGAGAGATTGAAACATCCTGCATGAGTGAGCTGGTGCACAGAACACTGATGAGTTCATATTGCAAAGAAGAAATTCAGGCAAAAAAGAAGAAAATTTTTAAAATCTCATACAGTAACTGACTAGTAAGTATGGTTTTATGCCATAGCTCTGTATGTGCCAGCCAGCATGCTGCACTGAGTTTGTTACCTAGTTTCACAATATATAACACTTACTAAAAAACAAACAAAATCGGTGCACAAAAAAAATTATCAATACACAGTAACAACTTACTAAGCCATACGAAACCAGAAGAACCCTACAAGTTCTTCTGTAGGCTAACCTATGGAACACATGGATATGTACATCTGTCTTGTTTTGTAAAGATTTTCAGGTAGTCTTCTGCTGAACAATCCATAAGTGTGGTAGACGCAGCAGTTGAAAAATCGTACGTGTGGTAACACACTCTTACTATAAATCAGCAGTGTACCAGTAAAATTTACAGGTAAATATTGCAAGCATTCCACTTTTCATGTTCTCCTAGGAAGCATATCAAGATGGATATGTAGTTTGCCAAGTCACAGTACTGAAATCCGAAGAATAAATGCAAAGTATACATTGTCAATGAGAGAGCTGAAGGTGGTCTACATACAGCAAGATAAGTTGGAGTTTTACTACTTCTCCTGAGGTCTAATTGAAGTAGATTCATATAGATGATGCTTAAGAGAACCCTGTCCAACATATCAACATGGTTTTTTAGAAATTAAAAAAATATTTGGGCTCTAGAGGACCAAGCGTGAAGAATTTCCCATTTATATGAATATTGATAACTACAATAGTTCTACAGTTACTTTGTAGCTTCGTTCTAAGGTCAGCTGATACAGGATTTCAGAGGCAATTACAGTAAATGAAACTGTAGAGTATCCTCATGGGGTAGTCTGAAAATACCTTTGCAAGATGTTTTTCTTTTTTTTTTTTTTTTTTTTTTTTTATTCCTCCTAACCCTAGAGCTACCACATCTAGCAGCTGCTTTCTTCTGACAATTTGTCACTCCTGAAATACGTTTGCAAGCGTTTTGGATAATTTCCAATTCATTCTTGCAGGAAATGAGGATTTGCTTCCTCACTTGGGATACCTGCTGCTAGGTTTATTCACTAATAAGCATGATAAATGTTTTAGCCTTTGATCAGTGCTAAATTAACAAGTAAGCTCCATAGAAAAGAAGTCTTTGAGGCTCAGGGGCTCAAGACAGTGAATGAGTTGGAAATACGATTGATTGTGTTGCTGTGAGAAATTTCCATAAAAAAACTTTTATCATACTGTTATGTTCTGAACAATTAAATCAAAAGTTGGAGATATCTAGACTCAAAAGAAGACAAGAGGAAGGAGAAAGAAAACTATACTTTACAAGACTTTGTTTCAATCTTTATAGGCTGATTCTTCCAGAATATTTTTGGGCTTGGCTTTGGGTTTGCTTTTTTCCTGTTTGTTTGTTTGTTTTGCTTTGTTTGTCACTTTTTTTTTTTTCCCCTGTCTTGGAGGATTACTTTGACACAATAGTCTTTTTTATTAGAGACATATATATCTTCATCCTTTTCCCACTGTGCTTGGTCTGGCTGGAATGAAGCTGATTTTCCTTGTAACGTCCCATACCATTATGTGCTTTAGATTTATGATCAAACCATTTTGATAACTGAACATTGTTACACCTGTTACTGAGCCCTAGTTGCACAACATGAAGGCATTATATGTTTTTAATTCTGTTACTCTTGGGGTAAATGCTGGAGGACGGTATGAGGTGGGCAAGCTCATCAAATTTCATACTCTTATAACTGTCACATCATAATAAATGATACTGGAAACTTACATCATATCTACCTTTGATACTGATAGGAATCTAATAATCATAATAAGAGAATTAAAGCAAATTGAAAATGAAATATTCTTGAAAAGGACAAAACTAAAGGCAACCTCAGACTAAAATTTTCAGAAAGTATCGTCCATCGTTCTACATGGTGTGTCAATGTTACAAAATGACAGAATGGCAGAACGACAGAACAGTAAGTGTTGGAAGGGCCCTCTGGAGATCAAGACCAACTACTGTGCCAAAGTAAGTATGCCTGGAGCAAGCATGGGATAACTGCCTAACTTACCATGGGTCAGGAAAGCAGGTGGATTTAGTATGCTTCAGGAGCAAGATAATCTACAATTAGAAGGCGTTTATGTTAAATGAAGATCTGCAAATCTGGCCTGCCATTGGACAGAAGAAGGAATCTTGTGAAGATAAGACAACCCTGTTTTGGCTAAAACTGATGAAGAAAGGCTAAAATAATATAAACACCCAACTTCAAAGCAGATATTGAAGGCTATGTTGCCCAAGCAAAGATTTTTGCCCAATTAACTGCAAATTTAAAATTAAAGCTAACACCCTGGGTGTGCTAATGAGCCAAACTGACTACATGCTAAACATATATGACTGTGTTACTCAACTCTCCTCCCAAATCATGATCAACATCACCTAGAAGGGAAGGCAAGCTGGGGCTCTCTTCCCATAAAAGGAACATCTCACAGTGCAATGGCTCTGGTACCAGGACCATCAAGGGGGCAGCATGGGCCAGCAGCAGAGATTCAGTACCATCAGCAGCAGAATCAGTAGCAGCATTTGGAGGCAAAGACAGAGACAAGAACAGCTGACGGGCTGTGCTCCTTTTCCTCCACCCAGGACAGCAGATACTTTTTTTAATAAACATTTTACCTTCAATATACAGCTTAACTTTTGTTGCATTTCTAGTACATACTAGTATATTATATATATATAATTATATAATATTATTATTATTATATAGCATATTATTATGCATTAGCATCTCTGACTTTGTTGGATGTTACTTGGTACATATTAACTTGAGATCATCTTGCAGTTAGTGCATGTATCACCATAAATTCCAAATGTGTTGTGTCTGTCAATTTAATAATTTTTTTAAAAAATCGATGATTTTAACTTCAGAGCCTGTGTCAGTTTGAGTCCATATTGGAGCACCTGAAAAGACAGGCAAATGTTAATTTTGTCAAATAGTTCCAGTAAGAGTCCTGGGAATCTGAGAGAGACAGACAGACATCAGAATCTTACCCATAATGTGGCAGCAGGTTGCACAAGTACACATTCAGGCAGGATTTGAAAGTCTCTTCAGAGAAGGAGAGTCCACAACCTCTCTGGAAAGCAAGTTCCAGTGCTCCAGCACCCTCACACTAAAGAAGTTTTTCCTTAAGTTCAGGTGGAACTTCCTGTGTTCTAATTTGTGACCATTGTCCCCTGTCCTATTGCTACACACCATTGAAAAGGAACTGGCCACATCTTAACACCTGCCCTTTAGGTATCTAAATACGTTTATAATATCTCCTCTGAGTCTTTTCCAGGCTAAAGACCCCCAGGTTTCTCAGCCTTTCCTCATAAGAGAGATGCTCCAGTCCTTTAATCTTCTTTGTAGTCCTTCATTGGACCCTTTCCATTAGTTCCCTGGGAGCCCAGAACTGGACCCACTACTCCAGATACAGCCTCAGTAGGGCAGAGTAGAAGAGGAGGGGAACATCCTTGGCTTGCTGGCCACGTTCTTCTTAATGTACCCCAAGATACCATCAGCCTTCTTAGTCACAAAGGCACCCCTCTGGCTCATGGTTAACTTCTTGTCACCAGAGGACACTAAATAGACCTTCCTGGAGGACAATGCTCTTCCCATCAAAGATGTATACAGAAATACTCTTATGAAATGGTAACTTATATCTTCCTGTATCACAGAGTTTTTGGCTTATTCTGTATATACACAACAGCCCAGTAAACTTGTCATCCGTGCAAGTATTCTTGATTTCTCTTTTTCTTCAAACAAACCACCAACATTCCTGTCTTCACTGGTGCCATTCAATAAACTAATAGTGTAAGGCATAGACCACAACTTATTTCCACAGTCTTTATGAGTGGATACTTCCACTATTTTCATACCCCCTTATCACTTTCCTGCACTAATTGGACTGTCATTATAAAGGACCTGGACCAAAACTATACTTCATTACAAATGTCCCTTCTCTTGAGGCCAGTTGTCAGAAGTTATAGTAAGAAGCATCTTGAAGGAGGCAAAACTTTTCACCTCTTTATCATGGGAACAGAGACATTTATCTAGTTTTGTTGTTCCAGATTTTGTAAGCACTTATCCTTTGTTTCAAGTTGTAATGGTTTAGTGCAAGGGCTAAACTCCCCCACTTCCCCTCCCATCTCCTCTCTCCTCTCTCCTTACCAGCAGATAAGAAAGGAAGGGGAAAAAAGGCCAAGGGAGAGTTTTTAGTTGATTTACACAGAATACTCTTCTGCTACAAAGATATCCGATTACACCAGTACATATAGAGAACAGAAGAAAAAGGGAAGGGAATACCCATCTGGATCCCATAACAGGCAAAAACACAGTGTCCTGCTCAAGGACCAGAAAAGTGAGAGAGACCGAAACTCTCCTTTCCAGGGTCATAACACCACAGAGCTGTAAATGCTGTAGTTGTAAATTCATGATTCTGATATTGGGGAGTATTACATGGTTCAAATCAGTACATTCTTCACCTCTTATTCCACACTATTCTGTATCATGCTCAACAGCAGTTAATATCATAATATGTATACAATTTACTCTGTATTCTGACCTAGAGTGAGATTATTCTGTGGCATGCACTTTTCCATCTTCCTGCATTGCCCACCAGGTGAATCCTGGTCCTTGGGCAAAAGCAATCCCATGAATGGCTTTGCTTTTATCTGGGGCAGGACTAACCCAAACCTTCTTCCCTAGGATGTTCTTTATGTGTACCACAGAAAATTTATCACCTTCTACAGCATATGGCAGCTTGGATTGGTCAGGGTGAGCCCAGTTAGTTGGTTGCCCCTCTCCTCCACCTGCTAGACGTAGGGCCCCTTTAATCCTGATCAGAATCACTTGCATATTCTAAGTATGCCTTCAAGGGGATCAGAGGCAGTGTCAATTTGTTCTTTTTGGAAGATTTCCTACTGGAAACAGGGGCAATGTTATCCCAAGAAGAGTTTCGTGAAATCCACATACTCAAGCAGCTAGAGCTGAAGTGGGTTTTGTGTCTCACTTTTTCATGTCCTCCCACTGGTCAAATAAGTAAAACCAGAGGATGCTTTGAGATGTCTGCTTGACAGATTCCCTCTCTTGGGCACGGAGAAGCCTGCATTTAATGGCTGAAACCCTGGGCTGCACAGGGCCTAACTTTTGAGTCAGTTCCTCCACAGCTGAAACACAGGCCCACACATTAGAAGAGAGGCTTGAGAGACTTCCCTCATATTGCCAGAGCAGGCTAACCAGTTGTGTTAGTTTAGCACCAGACAGAATGTGGAATTTACCACCCACCAAAAAAAAAAAAAAAAAAAAAAAAAAAGAGTGAATAAAAACACTAGCACAGAATTTGGAAGTTAAATGAAAATGTTTACAAAAGTAGACTAAATACAAAAGTAAACTAAGTATACACACACACACATATATCTATCTCCTAACAATAGCCTAGACACCCAGACAAAACCCGAAGGCTGCTGATAAATATTGTGTCTCTCTGTCCCCACCAAACCAAGCTCTTACCTCCCACTCAGCAGAACCCAAACAATAGTTAAACCAGGAGTGAAAAAAGCAACAAAGCACAGAAGAGCCATTTCATCAGGGTGACAAATACAAGCATCATGAAAGAAACCACAGTTATCAAAGGGAATGCTAAACCAAAAAAATGCATATCAGACCAGAAGAGGTATCAAAGCCAGGAAAGTGAACACCTTAACATGAAGGGAAACATATTTTTTGTGTACTTCAACTCAGCGCTCTCCCACCAAAGTCCAAGTGTCTTAAAACAGCAGTTTCGTTTCAAGAGAATGTAATGTTTTTGTGCAAGGGCTAAACTTCCTGCTCCCGTAACACAGAAGTGAGGGGAAAAAGTAACACACAAAACTCAGTGTTGAGATAAGAGTTTAATATAACATGAGATACTATAAGCACAATGCATAATTATCTTAGCTAATAATCTAATTAATCTAATAATGCAATGCATTATTACCTTATCTTAGCCTACTTGTAGAAGACGCATAGTGAAATACACAGGAAAAAGAAAAAAAAAAAAAAAACACAAAACCAAAACCCCCAAACAAACAAAAAACCCACAAGAGAACCAAAACCAGCAGCTACACAACTCCCACCAAATCTGCCGCCATACCTACAGAAAAAAAGAAGACAGACACAAATCCAGGACCCAGAAGCACCAACTGGAACAGGAAGCCTTCCATGTCGCAGTCTGAACTTCAAGCCCCATAATACTTTGCTCCAATTGGCATTTTCATTTTTGAAGCTGGAATGACTGCAACATGGTATGAGTAAAAGCATCCAGTTCAACTTAATCCATGACCCAAGAAAGGGATGGGGGAAAAAAGGCAGAGGGAGAATTTTCAGTTGATTTACACAGCATATTTTACTCCTCCTACAAAGATTACGTCAGTAATTCTGATTCTCCTTTCCATGGTTGTAACACCACACAGACGTAAATGCTATAGTTGGAAACACATGATTCTGATCGTGGGGAATATTATGTGGTTGAAACCAATACACAAGTCTTTGATTTTTCCTTTATTATCAAGAAACTGCAGCTTTTCTTAACTTTGGCAGCAGAAGTAGGAGACTTTTGTGTCAGTGTTTAGGTTTGGACTGCTATGATCTCCTTTGTCTCTCCTTCCTGCTTTTCATCCTGTGAACTTCATAATGTTTCCCTAAGTGCTCAATTTTTGTCTACAACATCTTTCTTAAGAGAAATCAAATAAGCTTTTGCAAAGAATCTCACCATGTCTCTTGTTCTTCATACAGTAGTCTTTGGAACTCACAATGTAGAATATTTCACTGTCTGTATTAAGTCATAGTTATAAGTTTTCTCTGGTAAAAATGGACTATATTATCCAGGGATCTATATGAAAAGCACTGTGATAGATCTGGAGAATGGTTCCTATTTTCTTTACTATCTCATTGGCATTTGGTGCAAGAGGTAGTGTAATTTTGCAAAAATGACATTTGTTAAAGTATAGGAGATATGATAATAAAACCCAAAGGCACTATTCTTATTCTCACCCTACGAAATCTGCATCCCAGCTATTGCTTGCACACCCTTGCAGAAGTGAACTGGAGTTTTACAAGAATGAATCACTGAGGCACACCATTTCAGAGTAAGGTCTGTCAGATCAGCAGCACTATTGACTCAATATTAAAATGTATTGCCAGAACACGAGTGGATATGGAGAGCGGGAAAGAAATAACAGAGGTTGGAAACACTCGTTTTACAGGTGCTTACTCCTCAAAACAACACCATATGTGGAGATATGTACCATAGGGCAGACATTCGGCACAGTAAGTCAATATCATTTCACTGAACGCAAAGATGCATGGCCAACCAGGATGAAGATCTGACCAAATTTTCTCCAGTGGGAAAGAAAAGTATCAGGTGTGCACAAGTTATACAACAGAGTTCAGTAAAAGCTTAATAATTTCTCACATTTTTCTGTCTTCAGAAACTCATTATTGTATCTGGGGAAATGCAGCTTCAGCTTTTCCTCCTTTTTCCTTCTGTAACAATTTAGAAAATAAAGTAGACACATGTCAGAAAAATTCTTGTCAGTGCAGTAAGCTGTACGCATTGCCAAGCTGCAGTATTTAGTCAGTCATCTCTTTGTAGGCTTCCTTCTCCCTGCATAACAAAAAGCCTGTTTCTTTTGTATTTGCCACACACTTATTTCTTAAGTCACTCATGTATATTTTTTCTTTCATTTTGCCAAAGCCACTTAGATTGCATATGTGCAGTCAGGTACTGTACTTGACACTCATGAAATTCAGCTTCTTTTAATTTCCTAGGATTACATGAATGAAGCTCATTATCTGACTTCTGGCAGTCTTTTTAGTTAGCTTCATAAAAACTTTAAAAAAAAAGCTTTTAAGAAAACAGTATTAGATCTGACAAGACCTTCTAAATATATTGCCATGTTGTTTTGTAAGCAGGAAAGTTATACAGTATTCAGAATTCAAAATGTTGAAACAACAAATTAAAAAGATTGAAAGCTTTGCTTGCTTTCACCACAGACCAAAGATTCTTGGAAGAAGGCCCCTTGGCTAAGTGACAAGACTAATTTATTTTTATTTTAATAGGAAATTCATAGCAGTGCAATTTGTTCACCTATTTGCCCCTTTGAAAATTAATTTTCACTGACTTATTTGGGATGATGTGGCTGAAACCTTCTTGGACTCATCTAGGGAAAACATCCACAGTACTAGCTGATGTAATTTTAAACTACATGAAGAGACTACATTTCAGTCAGAAGTTTCCAGGAATGAAGCCAGCAAACAAATTTCTCCTTTGGGACAACCTTCTACAGGTTAGCTCTTTCTACAGAATCTTGACTTTTTTTCAGTCATCGGTCAAAACCACGCTATCTTCAGGGTGTACAGGATTTCTCAAAGAAAGATGATAAATCAGCATGCAAGAATATATTATAGTACTTAATAAAGCAATGAAGTGTTCTTTGGAGCGCATAACATTGAGTTATTGAATCCAATGAATAATTTACAGTATGGATTCCTTTTCCTCCACTGTCCAAATAAATCTTCTGTTGTGTCCTCCTTATATGGTATGACAACTATGTATTTAATTCATTTTGGACAGAATTACACACAGATTTTGTAGGAACAGAATAAATGCTCTGTTCACTGAACTTTGGTATATAATGGAGGAGTCACGTCCACTATCCCCTGCATTTGTTTCATGAGGAAGTGCCAGGGTGTCAGGTTGTGCCTCCCATATTGGAGAAAGAGTATCACAAGGTTAATGATGAAATCCAAGAGATGGATTTATTTTAACATATACTTCACCTGTTTTTAATGGCTAGTTCAGACATGCTAGTGTAGCTTGATTTTTATTGGATTGTTTCATGTGAATCTTGCTTTGGCCAAGCATTGTACATAGAGACTACATGCAGAAAAAAAATAACTTGTGGAAATTTACATTCTGCTATACTCTGCCTGTTAACATTTCAAGAGTATCTGTAACTAGACTCAGCTCATGCATTTTTGCAACCCTGGAAGGTTAGCCTCTCATGCCTCACTGTCCAACCAAACTCTACTGCATCTCTGCCAAACACATGCAAAATGTGCTTTTTTTGGAGGCTTAATCTAGGCAAAATTGCAGCCTTCTTATTTTATTTTATTTTTTCACAGAAACAAATGTTGCTTTCCTGAGGCAAAGGACATTCAATGTTCAAATCCAGGATCTTCAGAGTAATTTTTTTTTTTTACTAGCATTATTATGTTTACCATGGGCTAGCCAGATTAGATACCTTACATTAAATGCATGTAACAATGCTTTATTCTGAGCAATTACTAATAATTAGGACTTTAGATTATGTGGAAAATTTCAGTTTAGCTTTTCCATCGACAGCAACACCAGCCTCACTGCGTACATGACAATGCCTGGATGGATCTTTGTCTTATGTGCAACTTGCTTTCTCTGGGTATATGAGCAGCAGCCCAGCTTGAAGAGACCTATATTGTCCAAGCAGTTAGCCTATATGATATTAATTAATAAAGAAAGATAGTGAGAACAAATGACACTGTGTGGCAAATCACTTTAATTTGATTTTTCTTTGTTATCAGAAGACTAGTAGAGTGGAGATATATCTGAGTAGACTCAGAGGAAATGGGAGTCTTCAGGTTTGAAAAACATATTTTAAGAAGAAAGGGAGAAAATGACACTCATAAATGTTGAATTAATTTGATAAAACAATAATACCTACCGTTAAGAAACACTGACAAAATGTGCTTTGTATATGATTATGTATCTTTAGCCACAGCTGATAAATTTCTGATGTATGGATTCAAGTTTTTTCAATAAATAGAATTTTAAAATGTGTTTGCCACCTTCTCTTCTTTTTGTAGTCATTGGTACAGTACTAATCACTCTCTGTATGACTGAGTTATACCACTTTGTCAGAGAGGCGTAAATGTGCATATCTGAAAGGGTTTTACTTTGCATAAGTGTTAATGGGCAACTAGATTATGATGATTAATTCTGCCTGGTCTGGATTTATAAAGTAACTGAATCATAGAATCACAGAATGGTTTACGTGACCTATAAGATCATCTAGTTCCAATCCCCTGCCATGGGCAAGGATACCTCCAACTAGACCAAGGGGCTCAAGGCCCCATGCAACCTGACTTTGAACACTTCCAGTGCTGGCTACTCCAGAGCTTCTCTGGAGAGCCTGTTCTCATGCCTCACCACCCACATTAGTAAGAATTTGTGTCGGTGTGAGCTGAAATTCCCCCCCCACCGACAATAACCAGGCTAGCCCAGTCTGGAAGCAAATGAAAAGCTGTATTTACAAGCAAAGTCTAAAATCTACAATGAAATGCAATGAATATGTACAAATATACAAAATTCACAACATTCACAAATATATACAATCAACAGAAAAAGCACAATCGATCTCCCTTTGCTTCCCCCCAAGGGGACCCTCCCAAAGGGGCCTCACTCTCCCAGGAGCTTCCCCCCCAGACCCCCCTGGACAGAGAAGCAGAGTTAGTTAAGCAGAAAGTTGTTAACTTAGCTGCCAAGGTCAGTGTGTTATCTTCAGCCAGAAGAGAAGAAGAAACAGCAGCCAGACAGCCCAGCAACTGCCCCCACTGCCGAACGCAGAATGTGCAGAGTGCCTACCTTGTTTTGGGTAATAGTTCTTAAACATTTCTATCTATCCAATGGAAGTGTTTAGAACAATCGTTATTTTGCTCTCTTACACCCAATAGTGACTTATTTACATTCTTTCACTTTCTCTGTTCTGAATTTTGCAAGGAAAAATTAAAAAGACAGTTTCAAACCATCACAGTCCACCCCTTCTAAACAATTCCATTGGCTGCTACTATCATTTATCTCATCTAAAATAATATCTACAACAATAGGTGAATAAAGACCATAGTCCATTCCGGCTATCTCAGATGTAGATGATTCAAAAGAGTCAAATCACAGGAAAAACAGCAAACAGCTTGTTTCCTCGCAGATGGAGCGAAGGAAGGAACAGGGACTCTCAGGTGACTCAGGGCTCTCAGGGTTCGTGCACCGTAGATCTCATGAACTCTCCTCTTGGGTGCGATGCTGTATCTGCGCAACACTCTGAATTTAACCTCTCTCAGCCAAAGTTAGATTTCTTTGTGGAATACACTGAATTTCACCATTTTCTTGCATCACCCAATAGGTGTGACCAGGACCTTCAGCAGAAACCACCCCTCGGACAGGTTTGGCCTCTCCTGAAGGAGAAAATACCCAAACAGTTTTGCCTAACAGATTCTTTTCTCT
Source organism: Indicator indicator (assembly GCF_027791375.1). Taxonomy (NCBI): domain Eukaryota; kingdom Metazoa; phylum Chordata; class Aves; order Piciformes; family Indicatoridae; genus Indicator; species Indicator indicator. The sequence continues at coordinate 47,127,984 of NC_072053.1, read as the reverse complement.
GATAACAGGAACTCTATCACCTTCCTCCTTTCGCAACAAATCTGATTGGGCAGTTCCAGCTCGATTCACTGAACCTCTACTATTCACCAACCAGGTTGCTTGTGCTAAATGTTTCTCCCAGTTTTTCAAAGATCCACCCCCCATGGCTTTGAGAGTGGTTTTCAGCAAACCGTTGTAGCGTTCGATCTTCCCTGCAGCTGGTGCATAGTAGGGAATGTGGAATATCCACTCGATGCCGTGCTCTTTGGCCCAGTTTTTTACAAGATTGTTCTTGAAATGAGTTCCATTGTCTGACTCAATCCTCTCTGGAGTTCCGTGTCTCCACAGGATTTGTCTCTCCAGGCCAAGAATGGTGTTACGTGCAGTTGCATGAGGAACTGGATAAGTTTCCAGCCATCCAGTGCTCGCCTCTACCATTGTCAGCACATACTGCTTACCAGATCGAGAACGAGGTAGAGTGATGTAGTCAATCTGCCAGGCTTCACCATACTTGTACTTGGACCATCGGTCACCGTACCACAAGGGCTTGATCCGCTTTGCCTGCTTAATAGCAGCACAAATGTCACAGTCATGGATGACTTGTGTGATAGCATCCATGGAAATGTCAATGGATCTGTCACGAGCCCATCGGTAGGTTGCATCTCTGCCTTGATGTCCTGACGAGTCATGGGCCCACCGAGCTAAGAACAGCTCACCTCGGTGTTTCCAGTCAAGATCAGGATCAGGATCAGAGTTTGTGTCCACCTGGGAAACTCTTGCAGCTAGATCTGCCTGATGGTTGTGTTGTTGTTCTTCAGTAGCTTTGCTCTTAGGAATGTGAGCATCGATGTGTCTCACTTTCACTGGGATTCTCTCAATGCGAGCAGCAATGTCTTGCCACAGATCTGCAGCCCAGATTGGCTTTCCTTTCCTCTGCCAGCCATTCTTCTTCCAGTCTTTCAGCCAACCCCACAAGGCATTGGCTACCATCCACGAGTCGGTGTAGAGATAAAGCTTTGGCCATCTCTCACGTTCAGCTATGTTAAGAGCTAGCTGGACAGCTTTTACCTCTGCGAATTGACTGGATTCTCCTTCTCCATCTCTGGCTTCTGCAACTCTGTGCGTTGGACTCCACACTGCAGATTTCCATCTCCGCTTGTTCCCAACAAGACGACAGGAACCGTCTGTGAACAAAGCATATCTCTTTTCATCATCAGACAGATCACTGTAAGGAGGAGCTTCCTCAGCACGAGCTACTCTCTCCTCTGGAGGTTTAGCACAGCTTGTGCCTTCTGGCCAGTTTGTGATCACCTCCACCAAACCAGGCCTTTCGAGATTTCCCATTCGAGCTCGCTGTGTTATTAGAGCCATCCACTTAGACCAGGTAGCATCTGTTGCATGATGTGGTGAAGAACCTTTGCCTTTGAACATCCAATTCAGAACTGGTAATCTAGGAGCTAGAAGAAGTTGTGACTCAGTTCCAATCACTTCAGAAGCAGCTTTCACTCCTTCATAAGCAGCTAAAATCTCTTTCTCTGTTGGAGTGTAGTTTGCCTCTGAGCCTCTGTAGCCACGACCCCAGAAACCAAGAGGACGTCCTCGTGTCTCCCCTGGAGCTCTTTGCCATAAGCACCAGGTTGGACCATTGTCACTCGCGGCCGTGTACAGAATGTTCTTAATGTCTGGACCAGTTCGGACAGGTCCCAGACCCATCGCTTGGACTACCTCTCGCTTGATCTGGTCAAAGGCTGCTTGTTGCTCAGGACCCCATTGGAAACTGTTTCTCTTTCGAGTCACATCATATAGAGGTTTCACAATCTGACTGTATCCAGGAATGTGCAGTCTCCAAAATCCCACTATGCCTAAGAAACGCAGAGTTTCTTTCTTGTTGATGGGATTTGCCATGGTGGAGACTCTGTTTATCACATCCATTGGGATGTGACGGTGACCATCTTGCCACCGCACTCCCAGAAACTGGATTTCTCTGGCAGGTCCTTTCACCTTGTCTCGCTTGATAGCGAAACCAGCTTGCAAGAGAATGTCAATGATTTTGTTACCTTTCTCGAAGACTTCTTCAGCAGTCTCACCCCAGACGATGATGTCATCGATGAACTGAATGTGTTCTGGAGCTCCACCTTTCTCCAAAGCATCATGGATCACTGCATGGCAGATGGTTGAACTGTGAATCCACCCCTGGGGCAAACGATTGAATGTGTACTGAATGCCTCTCCAGGTGAAAGCAAACTGAGGCCTGCATTCCTCTGCTATGGGAATAGAGAAGAAAGCATTAGCAATGTCTATGGTAGCATACCATTTGGCCTGCTTGGATTCCAGCTCATATTGGAGTTCCATCATGTCTGGTACAGCTGCACTCATGGGTGGAGTTACTTCATTCAAGGCACGGAAATCAACTGTCAGACGCCACTCTCCATTCTGCTTTCTCACAGGCCAGATTGGACTGTTGAAAGGTGAATGAGTTTTGCTGATGACCTTCTGACTCTCCAACTGACGAATCAAGTTTTGAATGGGCACCAAAGAGTCACGGTTGGTTCTGTATTGTCTGTGATGCACAGTTTGAGAAGCAACCGGCAGCTTTACATCCTCTATCTCATGTTGTCCCACAACTGCAGATTCATCTGAAAGCTCAGGTCTAATGGACAACTTCAATTTTCCTCCATCAATTTCTACAGTTGCTATTCCAAAAGCCCATTTGTAACCCTTAGGGTCTTTAAAACGCCCTTCTCTCAGAAAGTCAATTCCCAAAATACAAGGTGCATTAGGACCTGTTACAATAGTATGTTTCTTCCACTGCTTCCCAGTTAAACTTATATCAACCTCTATCTTAAACAACTCTTGAGATCCACCAGTGACTCCCTGAATAGTTATAGATTCTCCCCCTTGATAATTTGATGGTATTATGGTGCACTGAGCTCCTGTGTCAACCAAGGCCCTGTACTTCTGAAATTTTGAAGTGCCAGGCCACTGGATGTACACATCCCAATAGATTCTGTTATCTCCATTATCCCTTACCTCCCCCTGGCGGAAGGCAGGGCACCCCTAATGGTGGGGATTACCTCCACATGTACAGCTGGCACAATGTCCAGCACCAGAATTAGGATCACTGTTGGAGCTATCAGAGTTGTTCTGGGAAACTGAGGAAGCGACAGCTACCCTCCTGGTATTGCTACCTCGGGATCTGCCCCTCTGCAGCTCCCGTAACCTCTTGAAAAGATCAGAAGTTGGTTGACCCTCCCATCTGTTCATGTTCTCACCAAACTGATCACGCAGAGTTATCCAGATACTGCCACGTGATTGCCTCTGCTGTCTGTTTTGGTTTGACCTATTCTGGAATGGCCTCCTTGGAGCACGTCTGTTCCTAACAGCTGAAACTTGTATCCATCTGGAGGAAGAGGAATTAGAATCATCCCCCTTCATCAAGTTGGATATGGAGGTTTTAAGTTCCTCCTTCAGCTCTTTCATGCAATTCTTCATTTCTCCAGACAAAGTTTCAATGGCTGAAACCAAAGAAGTACGTGCGAGACTATCCTCCAACTGCCTCATTTGGTCAGTGAAATGGCCAACAGTGGGAGGTGCTCCACCATAATTTCTTGCCACAATCCTGCTTGCCAGAATAGTAGCATAATTAGGAGGAGCAAGCTTAATGAGCTTTTTGGCAAGGCCTGTTCCAACAGGAATTTCATCAGGATTCAGAGTCTTATGATCTCCATACATTACTTCTCTCACAGCAAACTCTCTCAGACGCTTGATTCCCTCATCTATTGTGGTCCAAGGCTTAGGGTTCCATGGTAAATCATCTCTGCTGGGGTACCTCAGCGAGACTGCCAGTAGGAGTTGTGCCAACAGAGAAACTTTACCAATGCACTTGCCTAGATGCCTGTCTATGCCTGTATCCTTTGAGAGCATCCCCAACTGAGAGGCCGACTTGTCGCCTACCACCAATGCTGGGGCTCCCATATCAAAACACCTGGCTAGCCAAGACAGGACTGGCTCATTATCTCCTCTGATGTAATCCTTTCTCACATGTCTAATTTCCTGTCTGGGTGCATTAGCTGACTGTATGTCATCCTCATCATCATCATCATCATCATCATCCTGAGGTCGCTGTCCCCATAATCCTATTTTAATCCTCCGTTGAATTTCTTTGAGTTCAGAGGCACTACCAGCAGTTGCTAATCTACCAGGGTCTACATCCTGACCTACATCTCCATCATCCATGTGGGGTCTCAAGAGGTCTACCAGAGTTTTAAGGCTAACCCTCTCTTCCTCATCAGAAGGATCTTTCTTAACAGAGGGACCCTGAGTAGAAGGACCCTCATCTCCATCTGCACCATCTCCTGCAGCATCTGCATCTCCTCCTGCAGCTCCTTTGCGCTTTCTGGTGATAGTGGCAACCAAATTTACTGGCTTGGTTTTCACATTCACAGCAGAGTTGGAAGAGCAAGTAGCCTTATGTCTTTCTTGACACAGTGCTATCAGTAGCCATATGATTATTCCAAGAAGCAACAAAATTAAGATTAAGGCTAGTACAAGATATCTAGGGTACCACTGGTTACAAAGACCCTCTGTAGTTGTAAGAGGAGTAACAAACTCATATGTGTCTGCTAGCAGATCCATAGTTGAGTTACCATAGCTTCTTAGCCCAATAAGACCATAACAGAATTCACCAACATTCAGTAACTTGTTCTTAACCCAAAGAAATGACTTATATGCCACATATCTCACAATCTTGTCTATCATGCAGGAAACAGCCCATCTGTAGACAATCACACTGATAACAGAGGAAATAAAATTACTCAAAATCCAAAACAGCTTCATTTTGCTTCCTAATCTGAGCAGAAATAAATCACAAGCAATCGAGCCCCGAGTTGGAGCGCCAAAAATAAAAAGTGTGTCGGTGTGAGCTGAAATTCCCCCCCCACCGACAATAACCAGGCTAGCCCAGTCTGGAAGCAAATGAAAAGCTGTATTTACAAGCAGAGTCTAAAATCTACAATGAAATGCAATGAATATGTACAAATATACAAAATTCACAACATTCACAAATATATACAATCAACAGAAAAAGCACAATCGATCTCCCTTTGCTTCCCCCCAAGGGGACCCTCCCAAAGGGGCCTCCCTCTCCCAGGAGCTTCCCCCCCAGACCCCCCTGGACAGAGAAGCAGAGTTAGTTAAGCAGAAAGTTGTTAACTTAGCTGCCAAGGTCAGTGTGTTATCTTCAGCCAGAAGAGAAGAAGAAACAGCAGCCAGACAGCCCAGCAACTGCCCCCACTGCCGAACGCAGAATGTGCAGAGTGCCTACTTTGTTTTGGGTAATAGTTCTTAAACATTTCTATATATCCAATGGAAGTGTTTAGAACAATCGTTATTTTGCTCTCTTACACCCAATAGTGACTTATTTACATTCTTTCACTTTCTCTGTTCTGAATTTTGCAAGGAAAAATTAAAAAGACAGTTTCAAACCATCACAGAATTTCTTCTCACTATCTAATCTAAATCTAGCTTTTTCTGACTTGAAGCCATTATCCCTTGTTCCATCACTACATGCCTCAGCAAAAAATCCCTCCAGGCCACCCTGTAGGCCTTTTTCAAATACAGAAGTTTCCAAGAAGCCTTCTCTTCTCCAAGCTGAACAACCCCACCTCTTTCATCCTTTTCTCATAGGAGAGGTGCTCCAGGCCTCTAACCATGGTTGTGAAATTCCCTTGCCTTTCTTGTGATGGAGTCTGCAGAGTTGTTCACAGCACACTCTTAAGATTTATGCATCGTCCATGTATTATCTCCTGTGAAGAGTTTTGTAATGAGACAATTGGTCAATAACTCAGCACTATGATAGCCCAAGGAGTTTAATTTTAAATGTAATAAAGAATATTAAAAATTACAAGAATAGATTATCTTTTTTTTTTTTTTTCACAACCAAAATGCCAGCAATAGAAAACTGAGAGACTGAGTAAAAATCAACTTACAGATAATCAGATAAGTTCTATCCTCTATATACTATCTGGATGGATTTTTCATTCAGGAATCTTATTCAGATTTCCTTCTTTGTAAAGAAACTGCTGGACTGACAGCACCCAATAAATCATGTCTAACAACATGCTGAAAAACTGGCAAGACATAGCTTGTACAGTGACAAATACAGCTGACAACAAACACATACATCTGTTTGGTAGAATTTATGAGGAAGGAATACAAACAAGAATCTGAGACATAGTTTTTCAAGGGATATTGTGAAATCTTCTTACTAATAGCAAAAAAATGAAAGGAAAATGAAAATAATATTAAAAAAATTTTTGTCATTTTGAAAACAACTAAATTATGAAAAGAAGGTGTAGATTAACATTTTGTTATCAGCTTCTATTTAAAAGAAAACAGGTGAGCTAATAGGAAAATTATTCTAAAGCATATTGATTAAGAGATAGTGTGCTTCAGCTATTTTTAACACATACAGTCAGGTATAAGTCAGCTTTGAATCCTGCCTCCAAGGCTTGAAGTAAAAGAGAAACAAAAGATCATCCATTATTCCTTGCTGTAAAATCAAGTGTCAAATCATTATTTCACACACACACAAAACCCCCATTATTATAATAAGTTACCTTAAAGTAAAGGTCATCAGGTGCAACTTTTACAAGTAAATGCTCTGTTGTCTGAGTGAAATTTTCAAGGTGTTGGAGTAAAAATTATTATGGCTGAATTCTATTGAAATTATTGAGACTTGGTATTACATACATTAAAAAGTAGCATGGGTTTAAGTAATGATGAATGCTGTAAGTTCATTCTTTTGTCAAAGTCAATGTGTTAGTTAGAAATCAGTTTTTTTTTTACAGTAGAAATCCCCCCTGAAGCCAGTAGATATACTGATGTGCTACCTTCCTGAACAGCAAAAGTATATTTAAAAAGATAGAAATAGAAAGAACCCCCAAAAAAATACAAAAAAAGAAAAACCACACAACATCAAGAAGTTTCCACTGGTAAATTAACATAGGTGTTTATTTTGTTTTGAAAGAAAAGATTGTAAAAATAAGTATGCTTATGTTTTATTAAACAGTAGCTGCTAGATATAAGACTTCACTAAGAACAGTTTTGAATAGATAAATAAAAATAGTTGAGGATAACAAAGAAAAATAGAAATTTTCGTAGTAAACAGATGAAAAACATTACGACCATTTTAAGACGAGATTTCCTTCATGGACTGATTGCTGACTATATCTTCAATGATTTTTCCACTTATTGTTGAAAAGAGTATTCTGTTCATGAAATAGCCCACTGTTCTCTCTATATATGATATTTCTTTCTGCTGTATAAGTTCTAAGCAAAAGCTTAGTTAGCCAGAGTCAGTGATGTAGTATATCCCCTGCAAAAGAAACCAAACCATCTTTTCAAGTTTAGCATGTGGTTTGAGGGTTGCATAGATCTGTTTAATGTGAAAGTTTCTGCCAAGCAAGGCTGCATGTGTAAGATGAGGACAGCATTCCCTTGTTTGTTTGTCACCTTACAAGAACACAGTTTACTCAAAATATCTTTACATATTTCCATTTCTTAAGAACTTCTCAAAGATAGATATTTTATCAGACCATATTGGTGGTATATCATAGTACAATAGGAAATTAAGGATGCTGCAATTGTGTTTTAGAAAGTTAAATTGCATAATCCACAAACCCAACATTATATCAATGTTGAAAACATTCGAGCCAAGAACTTCCTTGTAAACAATAAGAAATTAAGGATGCTGCACTTGTTTTAGAAAGTTAAATTGCATAATCCACAAACCCAACACTATATCAATGTTGAAAACATCTGAGACAAGAACTTCCTTGTAAACTTGAGTTTACAAAATATGATTTAAAAGGTATCAGGAAAAAAATTAAGCACTTTGTGTACAGATTGTAAGTGCCTCACTGTGTGGAGGCAAGGTGAGGAAGGTTATACTTCTGAATTGTCACTGGTTATAAGTCTGCCTTCAACATTGTCACCCTCCTTATAACACTTTTATTATGACTTCTTTCCATCAAATATTATGTACACATAGTTATTTGTAAGTGCTTAAGTAATCTAACCATGTCACTAAAATATATAATTGTGTTGAAAAATCCCTTTATAAATTTTTGAAGAAAACCCTTTACAAAATGCCTGAGCATTCATGTTCACAACATCAATCATTGTTCATTTTCATTTTTGAAAGATATAGTAAAATAATTTAATATTCATTTGACATTTACATCTAATTTGAGACAGCAAGTCTGACATACTTATTGTAAATTTCAAAAGAAAGTAGAAAGCATTGTAAACCCTGTTCGTGACTTAAATTTTGCACAATTCACAAGAAAGACTTCTTTTGACAAATGCAGGTTCCTACATTATGAATACAAATTCCCCTACATAAATAAAAATAAATTTTTGTTTCCATCCCCATAAAATCAAATAAAAAGTTCTCCAACTTTGTATGTATTCAAAACAACTGCGTAAGGCCCTGAGCAACCAAATCCGAGTTACTCCTTGTGATGGTTTTAAGACTGTCTTTTTAATTTTTCTTCACAAAGTTTGAGGGGAGAAGGTGAAAGAATGTAAGTAAATCACTATTGGGTATAAGAAAGCAAAATAATGATTATTCTAAACACTTCCATTGGAGAGATAGAAATGTTTAAGAACTACTACTCAAAACAAGGTTGGGGAATTGGGCAGTCTCAGCTTCCTTGGCTTCTGTCTGCCTGCTTCTTCTCTCTCCTGACTGAAGATAACATACTGACTTTGCCAAGCTAAGTCTAATAACCTCCCTCTGCTTCTTGACTCTCTGCCTTCTGCCAGGGGGTCTGGGGGGAAGTCCTTCTGGCTGGAGGGGGAGGCCTCTTGGGGAAGGCCCCTTGGGGGAAGCAAAAGGAGCTTGGTTGTGCTTTTCTGTGGATTGTACATATTTGTAAATGTTGTGAATAGTGTATATTTGTACATATTCATTGCATTTCATCATAGATTGTAGGTTTGCTTGTAAATACAGCTTTCATTTGCTTCCAAACTGAGCTAGCCTGGTTATTGTCGGTGGGGGGAATTTCAGCTCTCACACTGTTACACTGCTGCTCTGAGCAAAGTATTGTATAAGATGACAACATTAAGATCCTCTGAATCTAAATTACTCTTTGAATCTTGATTCTTTATGGGCTATCACTTAACCATGTCATTTTTGTTGTGTCATGTTATAGAACTATGTCTCCATGTTTTAGGCTATGGTAACTTTTTTTGCATTGTTTACTTTTATTTTGCTTAGGATCAGTTTGTATAGAATCTATTCAAATTCCTCACAACATTCCTCATATAAAATTGAGAATGAGCCAGTAATCATTTTCAGTAACCATTAAATATGACAATTCATAAATACAGACTTGTACAAATGAAGGGAAATATTAATAGAATATGTTCAGAGTAGTATATAATGAATAGTTAAATACTGTTTCAGTTACAGAGCTATTTTTTTCTAGGATGAATTCTCCTTCTTAACTTGTGAGTTAAAAACTGCTTTCTTAAATACTCATTGTTATTTATAAGACCAAGCAACCAATGTCTAGACACTATCTTAGTTTTTCCTGCAGCATTCTGTTAAAGATTGTTTCCCAGACCAACAATCAAGGCCAGTACTGTTGCTTGCAATCCTGTCTGTAGAACTCCTCAGTGAGGAGTTTGCACTAAATTAACTTTGGTGCAAATTTAATGAAGCAAATGCCAATCTGTGGGAATTTAGTTTATTTTTAGTGTTACAAACTGATCATACTAGGTTTTTCTCCAACTGACTAGGAACAGAATGTCAACTTACAGAAATATAAAGTAATAATCAAAAGGTTACACCAAGAAATTTCCCGTGTAGTGAGGATTAAGAACTTGTGTAAATTCATCTGGTGTCAGCACACATCACAATGCAAAAAAAAAAAAAAAATTCCCAGACATCTGTTCAGACACTACTGCTTAGCAGTAGAAAAAGCAGCACACCAGCAATGCTAATTACACTAATAATCCTACTAAGTAGGATAATATATATGCACTCTAATGAAGCTCTAACATACATCAAAACTCAGGGGGAAGCATGGAATGACATACTGAAAAATGCAGCTGAAAGGATAAAATACAACTCCAGCTGTCTTAGCAAATTGTTGGGCATTCAGAGAATTATCTCAAAATGTCTTAGTATCAAATTTTACTAGGTAGTGACTGCGCTTATGTGTGGATAATTCATCTGCTGAATTTATTAAATTTTGATTTCTACCAGTCTAAGGAAAGTCTTTCATTTTCTGGTAGCAAAATGAAAGTAGATTTGAAAACATAAAATAATAGCACACAAAAGCTTACAGAGATAACACATCAATTTAGAGGTGATAATATTTACAGCATTACTAATTTTAGTATTCTCAACTGAATTCTGGCTCTGAATGTACATATTATTTGCAAATTGACACTAGAAATGTATTATTGGTTGTTATACAAACAGCTTTTGAAACTGGTAGACAACTAGCCAATGCAGGTATCTACTGCCATTCAGAAAATTCCTAAAGGTATTTTCTCTGGAGTAGCAACATCAGTCCATCACATAGTTCAGTTGTTTGGAATGTTCTTCCTGGGTGATCTTTGTTTCATCGTGGTTTTTCACTCTAGCCATGTTACATGGTCATCTGACATTGCTTGGTGTTTAAAAAGTTGATGAGCTCTCCAAGCAGTCTAGGAAAAAAATTATGTCTCCAAACTGTTGGTTACATCTTAATCTCGGCTGGCAACAAAACAGCAGTTCCCTCATGAGGAACAGCAGCAGTCACTGGTCTAGTTGGGGATGTCCCTGTTGACTGCAGGGACGTCGGACTAGATGACCTTTGGAGGTCCCTTCTGGCCTGGACTGTTCTATGATTCGATGATTCTGTGCTCTGGTTAAGGGAACAGATGAAAAATCCCTACATGTCATGGCACCTCCAGGTGCTGATATTACACAGAAAACATCAAGATTAATCTGCCCTTCTGCATCAGTGCAAGGAGTTAGGTTTGTCTCCCTTTAACTCAGCATTGTTTACCATCCTAAAATGTTTCACACCCTTGTCCCAGAGGACCATTAGCTCTATGCTGACACTGGATCCCACTGTAAACAAGACTCACATCCTCACATTTACTTTCATGCTTTTGTCTCAAGACGAATCTCTTCTTACCTGTAAGAGCACAAACTCCACAGTGATAGCCAGCAGATGCTGGGACTTGCTGAAACTAGTCTTTGTGGACCTTCTCATGGACAGGACTCTCAAAAGGTGACTGACCGAGAAGTTTCCCAAGGTGTTTTCACACCGTTACCACAAGCTCTGTGACAATAGCAGCTGATAACCAGACAAAGCCACAAGTTCCGCTCTCAGGAATGTTACTGTGAGACCAGAGCTTGCACAAATAAACCACCTGTGAGACCAGTGCTGACACCAGTCAAATGTGTTTAACTGAATGGGACAGTGTGACCACTTACTGGACTGAAAAAGATATAAAGCCCAAGAGGCAACAGGGGGAGTTTGAAGCTTCCACACCCATCAAGCAGCAAGGCCTCATCTGGCTCTAACACCTCAGCCTTTGCTGCTGTAAGCTTCACCACTGACTGAGACCTTCAGAGATCAGCAAAACATCAGCTAGATCTACAGGGGTAATTATCTTTTTGCTTTGCTACCCCTTGCTTATTTCTTCCTCCTTTTCTGTATTTATAACTTTTTTCTCCTGCATATGTAAGCACAATAAATTCAAGTGTTTTTCCCAAAGCAACTACTTTCTTCCTTCTTGGTTTCATTTGGGGGATCCATTGAAGAACCATCCCTTCCAGGGGAAAAAAAAAAAAAAAAAAAAAAAGTGGTTGAGACAATCAGTACTTAGAAAGTACCTGATTTGGCTTTCCCAGTCTCCTGGATAAGCAAAAGTATCAATCAGGATAATTTTCCACAAAGTTATTAAATAATTTCCTTAGTAGAAATATATCAAAATAACTTAAAAATTAAACCACTGAAATTGTTAAGAGACATTATAGGCAGCATATCCAGATTATCTCTGTATATGTTTTTTGTCTTCCTCTCTTTATTTCTCCTAACTCCATGTAAGTATTGACTTTTCAGACATTAAGTTTTAGGGGGCATACGTAACTACAAAGTATTTCTTCTGCACTGAATAGCTCATTTAACCTCACCACAAGAGGGACATTGAGATTCTGGTGTGTGTCCAGAGAAGGGCAATGAGGCTGGTGAGGGGCCCGGAGCACATGACCTATGAGAAGTGTCCGGGGGAGCTGGGGTTGTTCAGGCTGGAGAAGAGGAGGCTGAAGGCAGACCTCATCACTCTCTACAACTACCCGAAGCGAGGCTGGAGCGACGAGCCTCTTCTCCCTGGTGGCAAGTGACAGGACTAGAGGAAATGGTTTCAAGCTGCTCCAGGGAAGGTTTAAGATGGATGCTAGGAAATACTTCTTCACAGAGATACTTATCAAACATTGGAAGGGTCTGCCCAGGGTTCTGGTGGAGTCACTGTCCCCAGACATGCTTAAGCAGCGAGTGGACCTGGCACTTAAGGACATGGTTTAGGGTCGAAGTTTGGACTGGATGAACTTTGAGGTCTCTTCCAAATGGATGTTTTCTGTGATTTCTGTGTTTTTTCTGTGATTTTGAATCATTTTGTGTTTGTGGATATGTCAATGCATCAACTAAATATGCTTGTTCAGTACCAAGTCTGTAAAAAGGTCATGATTAATGAATTTTGGGAGTAAAAAATTCAAACATCCAATCTGTATTTCTTCAAATCATCAATGCGAGAAGGTAGTAAGGAAAAAAATATCCTGTAGTTTCTGACACCTTACAGCTATCTGGGCACCTGCCCCAAGTGCTGAAAACTTCTTAGAAGGCAAATGTCTCAACAGTCAGCAGTATTTCAGCTGCATTAGCATTATTCAGCTTGCCTTCCTCTTCCTACCATCATTTAATTCCTGCTTCTTTCAATCCTAGTGAGCACTTGGGGATGACAAAGTGAGATTTGCAGGAGCAGGACTGGGAAGGTGGATATTGCAGTGGTTGCTGATACTGCTTTCTCTTTGGAACACCACCACAGGAAAATCAGAGTGAAATAACTTCAGCATTTGCCTCCAACATATGGATTTAGGGAGTCAAAAAACACCAAATGTCAATCATCATTACCTCAGCAGCATAGCCAAAGAGGGTTTAGAGGCAGAAAGAGGGGATACCAGTGAATGTCAGAGAGAAAGCTGTAATACAGGAAATGCTAATACAGTTAGGAATTCCTATGTGTGTACCTCTGATTATGTTTTGCAGGCACCACTGGACTTGTAAATAACAGAGATGCAAACTTTAGAAATAGTTTTCTATGGCATTTAAGGGGAGGAGGGCAGAAGGGGAAGAGGGGAGGAGGAAATATCTGCTGTTTTGAAGCTATTTGTAGCTTTGAATTTGTACATTACACAAAATAAAATGCAAGTGATTTAAAGCAAGTGGTTTAGAGCAAGTAACTTTTTTCCTTCTTCCTGTTTTTTTTTTTAAGAATTATTTAAGGCCAAATTTAATATTTTTAAGAGCATAAATTTGAAGATATTTTCCCAAAAAAATATTTTATATATGATTTTTTTCTGATTTTGAGGAATCTTAGAAAAGCTTTTATTTTATGGTACAGTATGGTATCACATGAGCACTACAGCCTTGTTACTGAAACTCTTAACAGTGGAGACTCAAACAGGACAAATCTTGGGATTCCCAAAATTGAAAATAATTATTGGGATTTTTCTCTATTCACGTATCTAATGAGTGAAAAATCTGCTGTCCCTTGATACAATTGGTATCACTTAGATAAAATATTTGTGTGTGCATGTGTTACCATAGCTTGAAAACA